>NC_081134.1:39216354-39410523 GCF_958295425.1 Solea solea | reverse complement strand
AGTGGCAAGGAAATGACAAGAGCAGAGAAATAGACGGTATGGGGAAAGAGATGGCGAGAGAAATGTGGGAGGAAAAAAAAGAAAAGAAAAGAGGAGAGCGGGGTCATGGGAAGGGTAAAATAAAAGAGAAAGTAGTAAAACGGTGTGTGTTAGTGTTGTCCTGATGCCTCCCTGCAGGCCTGGACACAATCCCACAGCTGTGCCTCTCTCTCTTTGACCGGCACACACACACACACACACACACACACACACAGAATATTTACAGTCTCCACCAAGCTGACCTCCCAATGAACCCAGAGCAGAGACTCCTCACAGGCCATGCACTATACCCATCCTGGCCCGCCCCCTCATAAACATACACACACACTCACACACTCTCATAAAACACGCACTGGCAAGGACGGTACAGAGAAGCAGCTCAGACAACAAACAGCAACATAACTCTCCCAGCACGCTCACACCCCTTAAACTTGCCGGTGACATGCAATTAATGACAACATACACAAGAAGCTCACCACCACAGATGTGTATGTGTGTGTGTGCGCGTGCGTGTGGGTGCATAGCTAGAAGGATGCTACCTCCGTTGTCTGTTCTCTTCAGCGCTCCATCTTTGTGCGGACACAGCTCACATCTCTGTGGATGAAGAAGAAACATCAGGTCAGAAACAACAGGTCACCTCATCTACTCGGGGTGAGGTGGACACTAACGTACGACAAATCTGTCAGTAAGTAAGCTCGAGATACCCCGACTCGGCTGTTTCTTACTTCAAGAATGTGTATCAGTGCAAGTCCAAAGGAGTCGATTGCTGCTGCTCTCAGTCTAGAGCTGCAACTAACGATTATTTTCATAATCAATTAATCTGTCAATTATTTTCTCGATTAATCGATGAATCGTTTGGTCCATAAAATATCAGAAAACCATAAAAAATGTTGATCGGTGTTCGTCAAACCTGGAAATGATGATGTTCTCAAATGTCTTGTTTTGTCCACAAACCAAAATGATTGACTTTTAATGATTAATTTGTTATCCAGAGCAAAGAAATGAAGAAAATATTCATATTTAAGAAGCTTAAACAATCAGAAATCTTGTTTTAATCATGAAAAAAGCTTCAAACCGATGAATCGATTATCAAAATAGTTGTCGATTAATTAAGTAATCAATTAATAATCGATTCATCGATTAATCGTTTCAGCTCTATCTCAGTCCCACAATGGGTTTTTATTACAGGCGTAATCTGCACGTGTACGCACAGTTAATGTGACTATTCACGAGAATATTAAAAAGTAGCCCTGCTCTCAGTCTAGGTCAGAGTGCTACAGGATGTATGGAGTCATTGTCGATTTACATTTTTTATTCACTTTTAAGGTTGGTGTTGTGGAGCTCAGACAGGTCAAAGTGAGGTCCCTCACAACAGCAGTGTGTTCAGGCCCAAGTTATCAGGTTAATGGCGAGTGGCAGGGTGTTTTCAAATGCTGATATTTCAGCTTGGTTTTCATGTTAAGGTCAGTTTAAGTAGTAACGTCCAATCTACTTCCCATGTGTGTGCAGGTGTGTGTGTGTGTGTGTGTGTGTTATCACATGCAGTGGAGATGGAAGAGAGAAGAGGAGATAAAGGACAGAGAAAGGCACACACACACACACACACACACACACTGACCTATTATAAAACAAGTGTTGCTCCAAATGAATGGGACTACATATAATCAACTGACGACGAGCATTTCTGCTTGAAACAAATATTCTTTTATATTTATGAAGCTTGTCATTCACTAACTCACTGATTCTACCAGATATATTCAGGAAGATTTACAACTAAATATTTCCTTTTGCTGACATAATTCTTAAAACTTTTTCTTTTTAAATCAGTGGGTTGCCTGACTATTCCTAAAAGCAATATACAATACTGCTAAGCAAAATCTTGTAAATAACCAAATGCGGATGACTTTTATTGTACTGTGCTCTTATTCTGTGGCAGTGCGGAGAATTCCAGTCTCCAGTGTGGCAACAGATGACGGGCTCAGGCCTCTTAGCAAAAGTAAACCAGACAGGAGAAGTCGTGTGTGAGAATCAAAGACGCCAAACCTAATGACACTTGGCACGGCAGCAATCTCCTTTGTTGTGTTTGATTACGCTCAATCAAGCCCATGGCTTAAGTGCACGCTGACCACAAGGAGGGTTTTTGAGTACAGACAGGACTACGGGCTCAGCCACAACAATTCAACCGGGTTTGATTTAATGCCTTGTAGATGTGTAATTGTGTGATTTTTGCAAAATCGCACTGTGTATATTAATCAGTAAATTCAGTTGTTTTAGTTCCCTCCGTGTTTAGTGTTGCTGCAGGCAAAACCTTTTATCTGTGCCGTCTTTTCGCACCATGCCCTTACAATTTTCATGAATATGTCCTGTATAATAAACATTATTGTAATCAAGCTAGTAAACAAAATGACATGCAAATCAAATACTTGTTATCGTCTGAACATTCAAATCAAAATGACAGCTTGAGATGCCATTGATACGACCCTGTCCATCAAAATGATGGACAATGAAACCTTTGGTTATTGTTGGCAGCTAACATTGTGCACAATGTTATTTGTGGACACACACGTACAGCATAATGTAATTACCAGCCTGCAAAGCTGGACAAACACATATGCATAAACCTTCACCGAGAATGAAACATGGCACTTCATGCATCAGCTTTGATGTACAGGTTTTCCACACTTACTCTTCCCTGCGCACAGTCTGGCAAAGCTTGTACATGCACTTAAGTGATCTGGTTATCGTCAGATTTCTGCCATAAATTCGATGCTGCGGGGCTTTGTAAATGGGTTAAGAGGTTAAGGAAAACCTGGTTATAACGCTAAACTTTGCTCTGTGTGCACATGATTCATATAGCATGTAGGCGCATCATACCACATTCATTTGATCCAACCTCTACATACAGCTGCATGCAAAAAGTTTGGGTACCCTGGGGCAAAATCCATGTGTTATAGATTTTTGAGGTGAAAAGAAATACTTGACACACAAATACACCAAGCGCAAATCTTAACCAAACTGGTCATCAAATCTTACTGCACTGCTACAAGTTATGTTTTTCTGTCGCATGCTACAATTCTGGTTGAATTTTTTAAATATCATTTGTAAAATACGTAACTATGCATGAAACATTTAAAGCTCAGCTTTTCTTGTGACTGTCGTCTTTACTTTTCACTTCAAAAGACAGCAAAAATGTTTAATATGCCCAACTTTGCAATTACAACTTCAATAAATTTTGCTCATGACAAAATCTCCTCAGAAGGTTCTCAAGGCCGTCATTCCAGCCATACCAGCTAGTGGCTTTTTTAACCGAGTTCTACAAATAACTCAAGTAAATTATGAAAGCTCTTTAGACCAATTCAGTTCAATCATGAGCGACATGATTCAGAAATTAAGGGAAATATGAAAGCCAGCAATTCCTGCATTGACTGTTGAGTATGCAAGCTATTCCAAGGGTTTTTCTTTGTTCATTATGAAATAAAGCACTCATTTTATGTTGGTTAAGGTCTCAGCAGACAGTGCAGACGCATGACTATTTTCTCAGTTGTTTTTAAAAGGCAATAGAGTAAAGTTTTTATGAGGTTGCTACAACGCTGCATTACATGTGATATGTAATGCAGCTTTTTATGACCTGAAGGTAATATTCATCATAAAAATGATCAGTTTGTTCACAATAAAGGAAAAAGTATCATCTCTGCAAGTTCACACCCACAACTCGACAACACTAGAAGTTTTATCGACAAAGAGCGTTTAAAAAGAGAAGACTTGAAATCCAATCAGTGAGAAAGTCAGTTTAATGCTATTTTTGTGATAAACGCGATCAGAAATGATCTTGTGGCGCAAATGACGTGAGTGGCGCGATGCAAAAATATGAGTTTGGTCGCTGCAGCATCCCATTGTATTTTATCTATGAATCACACAGTGCAAAGGAGAGACAGGTAGAGAGAATGTAACTGGAGTAAACAGTGGATTAACCCTTCTACCGATCCTGTCGTCGGCGACAGGATTTGGCATGCGTACTTCTCATTACTGCAACTGGTGACCTGTCCAGGGGGTACCCTGCCTTTGAGCCTATGTCAGCTGAGATTCATGTGGAAGATAAAGTGGTAGAAGATGGATGGATGGATGGATGGATACCAGAAAGCAGAGAAATAGAGCTTTACACCAATAAACCTGTCAAGATTCATCAGCACGTCACATGACTGTGACGCCAGCTTCTCAGTACTATATTCCTAAATGGTTGAATAAATGCCAGATATCGAAAGTGAAAGTTATCTTGGAAAGGAGCCGAAAGGGGCAGAAGCACTCACTGATTTAAATTTCTTTAACAATACTACTGCCATAAAATCAATATATGAATATCAATAAATGCTTATCAAACCATAAGATGAACAAAAAACAACCCCAACATGAAAAAAGGGCCGCTACTCACTCAGCCCCGAATCCCAACTTGAACCCACTTTTGAAAAAAATATAACTTCAACTGTATATCAAATCATTCATCTAAAAAAGCTTTTATTTTGAAATTCTGTGAAGACTCATACATGATGAATATGTAGAAAGATGGTGCGACTTACAACACGAGCTGCTCTCTCCTGAGACTCACACTTTCTACAGAACCAGGGTCCAGTGGGCACCTGCACAATGCCATAGCACGCTGCAGAGACAGATGAGAACAAACATTAAATAGGGTAAAAAAAAAACTATAAAAAAACAGAGCAAGTCACAAAAACCACAACAGAAACTTACACCACAAAATGCAATTATACATTGGTAATGAAAACATGCTGGAAAATAAAAGATACACAAGAAACAAACCCAAACTGTAGCATGTCTTTAATTATCACACACTATCTAGATTTGTGGCTGGAGCAGTGCTTTGATCTGATTGTTTTTATAACTCTCAGCAGACAGCTCACATGGTTTGCTTGTGCTACAAAATATTTAAGCCTCTGGGACAACGTCAGAGTCTGTGGTAATTAATTTTTAATATTAACACATATAGGCATCGAAAATGAGCGTATGCTTTTTGAACTGGTTACTTCTGAAGCTGCGCTGAAAAGAGTCCACAATCATAATTTATCCTCCCCTGCATATTTCTATAAAAAGGTCAAGGAGGGGTTCTCAGCTGCAGCAACAGCTGTATTTCTGAGGCGCCTGTTGGAGGTGATTTTTTTTCCCCTCGTTGCTGTGTGAATGTGAAGGCATCTCTTAATATGTTCACAATGTGTGAGCAAAGAATATGTTTTATATGTGTAGATACTCATTCGTCCCCGGTCGTAGTTCTCCAAAAGTCAATGAATCAGAAGCAACTGGACTATATTTATTTATGATGTTTCACCTCTCAAAATGGTTCGTAGTCAGCATTGCAAACCCCAAAAAAACACACATAATTGTTTTCACCTTGAGATAAAGTTGCCAGTGCTGCAAACAGTCTACCTCTTCACATTTAAAGATTACCTCTCAAGCTCTCTCAGTAATCCAATGAAACACACAGCTCTAATCCAGATTTGAGAACAATGCTCAGAGGTGAGAGAGTTCAAATTAAGAAACTAGTAGCCAGACGTCCAGGACACACACGGTTAACTGGGTTATTCTACACACACTGCATACCTGCTTAACAAATTATACCTGGTTCATCAACTCATTTCAATGCAACATATTTATATTCACTGTTGAGTTAATCAATGCCACATACAGTCTGGGAACACTTTGTTATTTTAGGCTTTCCTAAAACCAAGAGAAGAGATCCAAGAGACAGGAAACAGGCTTTCATTCATCATTAAACATGAAACACATTGTGCGTACTGCAAATGTATTGCATCCTCTACACTACAGCATGCAGTCATTATCCCTGGGTATGTGTTAAAAAAAAAATCTAAATTAACCCTCAGGTGCATATACTACTTTAGAAGCACACTCTGAATATTTACATTGTTAAGGAAGAACATTATACTGTAAAATACCATTGATTTGCAGGAAACACCAGAGTTAATGTAACAATGGCAGTGAAAGTACAGAACATTTAAATCAGTCAACAGTGATGGTTGCTTGTGTGTACTGTAATACAGTAATACAAGTTGTACAGTACACTGTCTTTCACAAAGTTCTCCAGTATTAATGTGTAGTAGGACATTTGGACATATATTAACATTAAAATGCCAATGTTGCCATTTAAAAAAAAATGCATCATACGATTAACATCTGTTGATTCACATTCATCACGTGGAAAGGGTAGAATATTAAATGTCAGAACACTGTTTTACATACTGAATTAATAGAGTGTGTTCTTACATATTATAATAAAGCTTGCACCCTATTTAAATTCTACCTCAGGTGTCTACAGTGCCATGCAAGAGCCTCAGGGGCACCACCAGCTTTGTTGTTTTTATGCATGTAAAATACTGTGATCTTTGGCATTTGGATTGGAATGATGTGACTGAAAGTTGGCCTTGTACATTAGCAAGCTGTCAATGAGTTTAACTCATACAACATGTGAGTGTAATGCTCAAGCAGGTCTTGAATAAACCTTTTTCATTGCAGTTTTTCCCTACACATGAAATAGTAAGACAAACACAGGTTTTACCACTAACATGAATTAGAGTTCCAGGTTCAAGAGAGCAAGGGTTGTGCTATTGTTCAAGTGTAAGGGTAGGTCACACTAAATACTTGACAGAAAAAATTTAATTTTAAAACTCCATGTTTCCTGTATTGTATTGTATGTCCCAATAAAGTAATTGATTATACTGTATACTGTATGTTATCTTAATACATTGAATAAACAGCATGAAAACCTAATAAAACAATGACCATATGCACTCAGTGACTCGAGTGTCATAGAAATCATTCAATACCTCACCTGACTCACAATTTTAAAAACCTGACAGTATTTTCTAACTGTCAAACTTGACAGGTTAAGAGAATATAACACTGACGTTATGTAAAATATAACACACTATAACATTTGGTACATTTGTGTTTCACATAACCACGATACGTGTATTGTCAACTACTGTTTTGACAACAAGAAGAGAAGCAATTAGGTCAAAATATCGATTTGGTGATATATCGCCGTCCTTCCTCGCGCAGTACTATAAACGATACGAGAGGGCAAATGCCAATATTTGAATAACTAAATTAAGGAGCTCTAAAGTAAACAGTCCCTGCCAGTTTCACTTGCCAGACGTCATTACCTCAAGTCTGGCGCTGCTCAAATAAATGAGGGAAACTTGGGTGGATGTTACCTGGCCATGGAAGATGGAGTGTTCTCCGGGATAATGGCGGTCAAAGCTACGTAAAGAGGTGTTCAATGCAACGACTTTATGCACTTTGTTCTATATGTTGTGAATAAATAGCAAAATCCTGCACATTTTTCACAGATGTTTTGTTTTCTTCACTTAGACAGATGTGGTGATGTATCGCTATATGATTGTCTTGCAATATATTGATTATCACCATAATTGTTGTATCGTGATATTATTGGTATTGTGAACCTTGTATTACATGATATCTGAGGCACCATGTGATTCCCACCCCTAGTGATTAAGGCCAAAATGGATTTTGGGAAATGCAGCATAATCTAACAATTTCACTGCTTACTAGTTTCCTTTTATATAGACTTACTCTTGTCCTGTGTAACTGTCAAAACAATAACAAACCCTTCAAATCAAAGAAAATGTTCTCCACGTGTCGGCACGCTGACATGCATCTGCGCGGGTTCATAGCTGCTGGTGTTTCAAATAGTTTTCATTCTCTTGCAGTCTTTGCCAAACGGACCCACCGCCGGCTGTTTAATTTGTAAACACTGGGAGACGTCATCACCCGTGTCATCGTGGGTAAGCACTGAAGCTAACGTGTAGCCATCCGAAAAACACTGTTTTGCTCCTTCAACTGCTCAACAGTGTAGACTCCAAGCGTAGAAACGTATCTAAATAAGTTCCCCTTCCATCCATACAACAATACGGGCTAGTATTTAAGAGTTACTGAGCTGTTTTATAGCTCACTAATACTACACCGTGCCCCACAGGGAAGCTTGTGTTAGCAATGTAAGATAATCCCCACAACTAGAAACTGGAATTGTGTCCAATAATAAGCTACAAGCTATCATCCACAACAGATTAGCAGTCAAACCCAGAACAGTGGACTGTCGTGCTGCCTGGTTTGAGCTTGGCCTCAGCCTGGTGTTGGAGAGGGCAGACAGGAGGAGGAGGAGGAGGATCCACACGGAGCGCTCCATAACCTTGCAACAAGACAACGCTAACTAGTCCGTGAGCTAACTGCTAACAGCTAGCCCAGCTAGCAGCAGCAGCACAGCTTACCTTGGTGCACAGCAACGTTGCAGCCGTGTCCGTCGCAGTAAACCAGCGGATTTTCCGCCCAGCCTCGCTCGTCTGAACACACGCAGCAACCGCCGATCATCTCCTTCATGTTATTCGTCGATAACTCGTCGTCCTCCGCCAGACACCGCTCGCTGGAAACCATCTACTAAGAAAGCGGACATGCGGAGGAATACTGGGCAAAATTAAGCCGAAACCTTCGCCGAATGCGGCCCACTCTCCCCAGCTACGCCGCTTTAGGTCCCGCTCGGTCGAAATGTCATGTTTTAAACGCGTTTACGTCCCTTTTCGACACCGTATTTTTCACCAAAACATCCACTTCACTGCACGACGGTGAGCAGCAGAGAGGACCCCGTAGAGAACAGGAAATGCGTAATGACGTAGACGCGTGTGTGTACGTGCGTGCCCTCTGACAGGAACACATCCGTGATGCGGTTGGCTCAAAGCCTTCCATGTTGGATCCACATGGCAGGAAGAGAGATTATTTGAAAGTTTTTTGCAGAAGCCTCACTTTTACTTTGCATTAGTTGACTCCGCTCAACATCACTGACGGAGACGTACTGCCTTCTGCTGCAGGATGTTTGTGACAGCAAATATGTGATATGACTTTTTATTTAACCCTTCAAAAAAGTTACAGTAACACACCCAGAGCACCAAAATGTGTTCACAAAAAAATCAAGCTATACATTTTGTATTCTTTTTTTATTACTATTGTTTTAAACAAACATCAGTCCTTTACATACATATAAAATATGAATGCATGTTTTTGTCATGATGCACCTTCATTTTATGGTAAAAAAAAAAACACAATTAATTAATTATTTTCAATATACTTCATGCAAACTGGTTTATTTTTGGTTTGATTATTGCAGCCTGATATAATGTGAAAGATTATCAGAAACCTTTGTTTAGTTTATATGAATGTGCACTGTCATATTTCATAAAATTCTCACCTAGCACCAAAGTGTGCTCATAAAAATTGAATGAATTATGAATTATTATTTTTCAGTCCTCATAATACATATGCATCAAAATTAGTGGTTTGAACGGGTTTCAGTGAGCACATTTTTGTGCATAGGTGTGTTAGTGTAAGTATTTTAGTTAACCTTGTTTACAATTTTTAAAAAAAATGAGCACACTCAAATGCACAACCTAGCATATGCTTTTAACACTGTGCATGAAAGAAAAAAGGATCAACTATTCTAGAAGATAAAAAAAATGTGTCTAGGTGTGTTAAAGTGTTAAAGGTGCAATATGCAACATTCTGCCTCACACTATACCAGGAAACAAATATGACCAAAACACTAAAGGAAACACTAGACAATGTGTATAAATACTCTATGTTCAGATGTTGTTTTTAAACATTGATAAGAGCACATTTTAACACTCCTCCGTTGACATGATGTCCTGAGAATAATAACAATAATAAGTAACATACAGAGCAAGAAGAGCTGTTCGCTACTAATTGAATTGAAAGTAGTATAAAGCATCCAGCTAACAGAGACTCTCTGGTTTTACTTTCAACAAAATCTTGTTCTTTGGCTAAAAGCTATAAACATGAAATGAAATAAGCTCTTTCGTCATCAAAAATGATTTAGAGCTTGTCCTCCTCATAAGTAACTAAATGCGCATACATGAAGTTCCACGTCTGTTTTCAATGGTGACCAATTTAAATAGGTGTGATAGCTTACTGGCATTAGCTGTCATGATCATTTCTGTTTTCGTCTGACAGGCGTGCGTAAATGTAATGACTGATGGCACTCAGGTATTACATATTGGAATTTTAAAATACAATTACAGCTCGGGGCAGTTTTGTCCACCTGCTGAGTGGACGAGGAAAGAGCCAATCCGACACTCGGTGTCGGTATTGTTCTTACGCTGTCCAAAACCGCTGGATCATATAACGGGAAAAGAGAAATGTAAAATCCCATAGGATGCCTAAACCCAAAATATCATGTTATGCTTCACTAAGCACAGGCTGTAAAGGGAGACTTACACCACCGTCATGTGACCAGAGAGTGTGAGTGAGGGCTGCACATGTCTGCCTTGCTGCAGTCATCATATAAACTGTGTTATTTTAACTTAACAGCAGCATTTATAGTAGAATATTTGCAGTTGTATCATTATGTTTTTGGTTATGGCTCAATGGCAAATTTATGGCATTGTTTGTGAGCGATATCATTATCAATAACCAAATGTCTTTAAAAATAAATATGAAAATGTCCTACTACAAATGAAAAATCTGTTCTGTCATTCAGTGTAAGGATCATGAATTCACTTTTCAATTAATCAAAAGCTGTTTTTCTTATTTTACATAAATGCAAACAACATCATTTAAAAATATACATATATATATATGGACCACTTGTTGTGAATACACATTACAGACATTTACCGTTTACTGTTTTATCCCTTTCAGCACTGGACTTATCACACATGAAACTAAATTACAGAATAATCAGTAAAGAAAATAATCTGGTTAACGCAGTTTCTTTTAGTTTACTGTCACACCAGTGTGTGTATATTTGTGGTAATGGTACAAGGGTTAGGGTTAGGGTTATCATAAATCATAATAAATCCAAGTGTAACAGGTTTTTCAGGTGAGAGACATGAGGCTTGTGTGGATTTTTTATTGCGTTGTATAAAACTCAACAACACAATAGTCTCTCAATATAAACATGACTTCTGCGTGTACCAACAGCAGCAGCAGCTTCTGTACATGTACAGCATTTAAATCAAATACTAGTCTTGGTTTTTAGCCTTTTTTTATTATTATTATTATTATCACATCTTACAGGTTGAGTTGTATTGCTGTCATTTTTAAATAAAAATGTTAATTTCATTAACATTTATATTTCATTACGATGAAAACATGGTGAGAGAATGTAAAAGTATAGGCTTAACGAGCGGACAGCCAGTGGATCTGAGAAAAGTTTTCATTACACAAAAGAATATATTTATCCTAGCAAAAAAAGAAATTAATTGGCTTTGAGAAGCCTGGTTCAGAGCTGTCAATATACAGTTTTGTTTTGACAGCATCCCCATGCTGTTGCCAAGGATGTTCCTGACCACACACACACACACACATACTATTCTAAGCACTCAGCTGCTGCTTGCATCACCGATTCCTCTGAGCGAGCTCCCGCTCTTGGTTTCCAGAGAAACGTAATGACTTGCCAATAATGCGCAAGAGCACACGAGCGTCCTCCGTGTAATATGGTGAGCGAGAGGTCCCTGGGAGTGCCTGCCCATTGTTTGCTTTAATTTCAAATTGCTCAAATGCTCCAGTCGACACTGGGCACTGCACTAAAAAGGGGGCGTGGGGGGATGGGGAGCTGGGGAAAAAGGGGAAAAAAGTGAATTGTGTGTGGCAGGGGAAAACCTATTAGAGCTGGAGAGAACAAAGGGAGGCGAAGGAGGGAGCAGCGGTTGTGGAGGGGCCCATATAGCTACTGAAACACTGAAAATGGCAAATGATTTTCCCAACTTGCACTTGATTAAGTCAAAGTCTGTGCAAATCATGTGTAATGTTCCTCAGGTTGTCAGAGAGGAGCTTTCACTGAGACAGAAAATTGGAGCAACACTGTCTGCCTCCCTATAGTGACCTCCAAGTGTGGCTTTTATATAATTCAAGGTACAGTAACTACAGCAATTATATCCAGGTGTCATGGTTAGCTCTGTGGCTCATGTTGTACATCTGTTAACTTAGTGTTGAGGTCTGTGGATCCACTGTGGCTACATCTCTGGATTTGTTCAGAGAAATACAGCAACCTGTCTCACACACACATTATTTTTTTCCACACCTGCTGGAGAAACTTGCATACTTCTCACACCATGCAAATGTAACCTGTATGTCAGAGGCTGTCATTGTTGTCAGGAATGTTGCCTCTGTCCTCAGCACACTTGTTTTCATATTATCGTCAGTGATGTAAAATAGCAAAGTTGAACTTGGGCAAGGCAACAAAACCAACTTGAAATCCGCGAAATAGACGTTTGCTGTGGGGATTCCCATTTCATTGATTTAACAGTATTCAAGAAATGGGCTGACAAAGAACTGTTAAACAAAGGAGGTTTAATTTGCTGTCCTAAAATGCCCTTTCAGTGTGAAATGTTCTCATTCATATTCCCCAGTTTTCTTGCCTTTGGTCCAGATTTAATTGTTGGAAAAGGCGGCTTCGCAGCATTTGAAATTTAAAAAGGTCAGAGAAACCCGCACACATGAGTTCTGGGTTGTTTGCGGTGTGTTTTTGTGCCGGGTCCTTTGTGTCGAATGTGGAAAGTGTAAAATACACAGCGAGGACAAAAGGCAATATACTCACACCTCACAGCCTCAGACTTACATGTAAAATCCTAAACTCAAGTTAAAGCACTGTAAACACTGTGTGTTGTTCCTTAGGCGACCAAACAGACCTCCTGATCTGAAACATTTGTTTTGTTGACAAGAACTTACATGAGAAACATTGCCTTATATAACACATTAAATGTTAAAAGGGTTTATCTTGAAGCCATACACCCAAGAATATGCCACATGCTTGTTTTTAAATTGATTAACTGATGACAAATGTGTATTTGGGTGTCAAGTAGAACCCAAATTAACTATGACTAGCTCATACGATATATATATATATATATTCTGGAAACTGTGACCATGTAAATTTCCCCACTGTGGGACTAATAAAGGACTTTCTTATCACAAAAATAATCATATTGTTGTTGTTTTTTCATGACAATGTGTGTTTGAGTCCAGCAAGTATATACAATTAGCCCAAATATTAATGCTTAAGTAAAAACACAGACAAAGCAACAAACACACACACGTCACACACTTTAAACTGTACAGAAATACTTACTAATAAAGTTTATTTTTCTCTTGCTTCAAATTCAAAGCATTAAATATAAGGGAGTCTAGTATTTATTTGTGACGAAATTATGGAATATACTCGAGATTTTAAACATGTGGCAAATGCTAATTATCAATATTCTGCACATGTTTTTATTTTATTTTATTTTAAGGCATTTAAATAAAAACAATATTGAGAGCTGTGATGGTTGTAACAGACCAAGGCTGTGTGGTGTTTATTCAGCACACTGATCCACAATTTGTTTCAATTGCCATTGTTCATAATTGTGACAATTTTAGATGTATTTAAAAAAAAGTTTCCTATAATTTAGCCCTTAAACAGTTCCACAGTGGGGGGAAAGTGAGACAAATGGAAAATTTGAACGCAGTGAAAAGGATAAGAACAGTTGAAATGACTCTTTAAACTTAGACCCATCAGTGCGTTATTTTTATTTAAACAGGGTTTCCTCAGGCACACACACACACACACACGCACGCACACACACTAGCGCATTGGAAGAGAAAAAATACAAACAGTCCCAACGCGTCGGGGTGAAAGGTGAAGAGAGCCCCTCCCCCCACCACTGTCCGCACACACTTCAGGCTCGGATTGCATGTAAAATCACATTCTCTCGGGGTGGTGGGGGGTGGAGAGGAATTCATTGTTTTGGCATGGGGCAGTGGGTTTGTGTCATAAAAAGTCTATGCTCTTACAAGAGCCTGCGCCTCCTTGACCAAGTGTCTCCATAAAACTCAATGCACAACAAATGAGTCGCGGCTGTAGCAGAAACACGACACGTTTGGTGAAACTGGTGAAACATTTTTTTTTATGGCTCATAAAGAAATGTATGAACTTCATGATCACTGTCAATTTAACTCCCAAAGTGTTCCGATCTCTCTCACCCTCTAACTCTTAATTTGAACAATTCCACTCTTGCTTGTGCCGCATATGGCGCGTGGTCATGTGAGCGTGTTGGAGCGCGTGCATACTTGCTTGTGTGTGTGTATACTTGTTTTTGTTGCCTCTTTAGGGCCCTTTTTTCTGGCATAAACACTGATCTCGTCATGGAAACCAAAAAAAAACTACCGTTCTCTTAATGAGGCAGAACCCTGTTTCTGATGAGAGTTTTAGGACACAGGTTAAGGTTATAGAGTTAGACATTAACTGGTTATATTTAAAGTTGGGGATATAACGCTTTACAGGCTGGAAGTCAGTGCACAGACCTGTGTCTGTGCCTGTGTGTGTGTGTGTGTGTGTTCTTACCGTAATCCGTCTATCTCTCCCATTAAGCCTCGCTCTGCAGTGAAGTAGTGGAAAAATAGAAAAGTAGGTAAAGCCCCGCACATGCAGCAGTAAGACGTTTCTCATACGCATGTAGCCCTTTATTTAGGTTAATTTACTTCATGTTACTTGATTGCCTGTTCTTATTGTGTGAGCTGCATTAAGGATCATATATACAGTACATGTCTTGAACCTTAATTCCAGACACTGACTTGAAAGACACAGCATTTTAACTGCATGTCTATATAGTGTGTCCTTCGGGTTAAAGTGAGTTGTGCACAATGGATAACTCTGGATTTTAGATCGTCCGAGGCTTTTCACCTGCAGCACACACACACACACACACAGAAACACACACACACAGGGCTGCAGCGAGAAACCTCCACCGGGCTTGGAGTCTCTCCCTCGGCCTCTCTGTGTGTGTGTATCCTCCCCTCCCCTCCAGATACAACATCCAGGCAGGCACATGCAGGCAGGCAGGCAGGGGAAGAAGAAGAAGAGGGGGAATAAGTTGCCCCGTGGCATCTGGCGTATTCACAATCTGCATGACAAAGGAGCTCCCGTAATCTTAATTGGGAATTATTAAGTGTATGTAAATACACGGGGTTATTTTTATTCACAGTATTTATGCGTAATATGTTGTCATTGTTTTCAAATCGTGAAAACGAGTCTGCATTTAGAAAAAGATACATAGAGGAACGTGTAAAGAGGATTTAAAATATATATATATATATTATTTGTTATTAATATTATTATTAATTTAATTTAACTCAGTGTGTGTGTGCGATTTCGTGTTTTAGGATGTAGAACAAGTGCAGATGACTGAGTTTGGATATAATTAGGTCAGTAGACGAGAATTATTTTGCGTGTCACACTGGTTCAGATTTTCTACATTGTCCTTGAACGCAGTCCATAGTGGATGTCGTTCAGAGGAAAACAATAAACTAGTTTTGTGCCAAACGGAACACAAAACCCAGATCTCCTTGAACGGCTGTGACGTGCGTCTCCGCGCCGCCGCGCGCGGTGCTGCTGACAGTCAGGGGAGCTGTTATTCCCCCCGGGCATGTGGTGGTGGTGGTGGTGGTGGACCTCTCAGAATAAGCTGCCTCTCTGCTGCATCCGAGAAAACTCCACGTGCTCAACGCTACCGCGCACAAGCAGCACGTGAAGAGCGAGTTTCTTTTCTTTCTTTTTTTTTTCTCTTTGCTGCTGCTGCTGCAGACGGAAGAACCGAGCAGTCTGACGCACAGGTCTGTGGTGCGGAGGTCAAATCACCCAGAGGTATAGAGCTGTATAAGTCTTACACACACACACACACACACAAACACTGAATGTCCACAAGCAACTTCTGCCATATAGCGTTCACTTTTTTACACTTAAGGGTAAAGTATAAAGTATTCTAATATCCCTACAACTTTGTACCACACTATTTACAGCCATGGAACGCAACATAATTTAATTATAATAGCTTAACAATAAAATGGTGGAGTAAATAAATAAATGTAAGTTTGGTTACAGCGTGTGGGGAACAGTTATTCACTTTTATAAAAACAAAAACATATTAGCCTATATTACATACAGTTCACAGTCATATTATTTAGACAGCGTTGTGGGTGGTGGCCTCAGTGTTTGCTGTGCTGTCTATAGTGTTCTAGTCTATACGTGTGTGTGTGTGTGTGTGTGTGTGTGCATTCCAATCGTCTCTATTTAAGTGCGTGTGCGTGCTCGCGCGCGCACGTATGCATGTTCCCTGTGCATTTTCGTGCAGGCATTGTCAAACACGCGCACAAAAACCCATGTGTGCACCGTGTGACACCGCGCGTGACACGAGGCACAGTAGAAAAGGGAAAAAAAAATCGGCTTCAAGTTGACATTCCGGTCATTTTCTGACACACAATGCTGCTCACACAACTATAACAATTCATATATTTTCATGTGATATTTCTACATTTGCTCTCAGATGTGTTTAAAATGTTAATTTTTTCAAGGGAAGCTGCTGAATATTTTTGAAGTCGCTGCAGCTGAAGATGTGAAAATCATGTGGGAAAAGCAACTCTTGACTCTGCACTTTACGCGTCGTCTTATCACACTGGGAAATGGGGCGCGCGCTTCATAAAGGTTTGACGCTTTTTTAAGTGGTTCGTATAAATAAACATGAACTTTACTCATTGGCGTGTTCTTTGCATTTTTCCCCCCCTTAAAGCGATAAATGTAGGCTTACCCAATTATTACAGCACACGTGAATGTGTCACACACTCACACACAAAGAGGGAGGGAGGGAGATAAGAGTAAAAAGTGTGTAAAAATAATGTATAAAATAAAAATAACATGACGGTATAGAACCAGACAAATGAAGACAAGTCTACATAAGTAGGTCAGTCTATAGGCAACACACGAGGAAGAATTCATATGGAGGAAAAGCTGGACCCAACAAAAGCAGCACACGAGTTGAGCTTCAGTCAGAGCAGCAGCAGCAGCAGCGTGGACGTGGAAAAGCAGCTCCACGAGTGTAAAAAGCAAATATCTTTGTTTAAGCATGCGCTGCCTGCACACACACACACACGTCGTCAACAAGACACTGTGACTTCATTCCACCCGCACACAATCCACTGCATATGTAGCACATACCATACTGCGTGTCCTATACATGTTACATGCACGTTTATGTGGACAGCAAAAATGTACATTTGAGTGCAGTGTCACGCTGCACACTCACACTGGTTCACCCATAATGAACGCACGCAGCAGTGGCGACTTCACTGCGTGTTTTACTTAAACACTGACGACTGCGTGTGAGCAAAATTGTAAACTATATTGTAATGATAGTGTGTGTGTGTGTGTGTGTGGAGGGGAGGGGGGGTATCCATTTTATTGCATCACCTGTCAGCAGCGTCCAATGGGCGTCTACATGGAGGGCATTAATTGATGAAGGTGTCTCCAGACTGGCGTACCTCCCCTTCTCTGTCATTTTATTTGTGGCTCAACCAGCAGCCAGAATAGCAGCTGCATTTTAGCAGTTATTCTGTTTCTCTCTCTCTCTCTCTCTCTCTCTCTCTTCCTCCCTCCTCTCCACCCTCACTACTCCCTCTCCCTCCCTCTCTCTCTCTCTCACACACACACACACACTCTCTCTCTCTCTCTCTCTCTCTATTTTATCCCTTTGGCTGAGGCAGTGGTGTACACCTACCACTCGTCCTGCTGCCGACCAGAGGGGAGTGGAACCGGCAGAGGCAGGTAGCAGCAGCCCCGGCTTGGTGGACGCATCCGCCGCATTCCTCCACCATGCCGGACCGGGGCAAGAGGCGACGAGTGGATGCTGTCGGCTCAGTCAACATATGAGACACCGGCGGCTCCCTTTAACTCCGCATGTCAAAGTTTACATTTTCATGACGCAGCAGCAGCAGCAGCAGCAGTGTGCATGGATTAAAGGTATGAGCAGGATGTCTTGGGCTCGCGACCCCCCCATGCCATTTACTGGTGAATCCATAACACAGTGAGGGTGACTACATGGATTAAATCATTGGAGCGCATTTATGAAACATGGGAGACCTGGAGTGTGGTTTTGAGGAAATGCAAGGCGTCAGATTGGGATACCTGCTCATCAAAGGCAAGCAGATGTTTGCTTTGTCTCAGGTCTTCACCGACCTGCTCAAGAACATCCCTCGCACCACAGTGCACAAGCGCATGGATCACCTGAAAGTGCAGAAGCACCACTGCGACCTGGAGGAGCTGCGGAAGCTCAAAGCAATAAACTCTATCGCCTTCCACGCCGCTAAATGCACGCTCATATCGCGGGAGGACGTGGAGGCTCTGTACTTCTCCTGCAAGACTGAGCGGGTGTTGAAGTCCAACAAAAGGAAAGCGAAAGCGGTGCTGTGTTCCCCCGGGGATGTCGATGCGTCCTCGGGGCTCCTCGGTGCAGACGCGGAGCTGTGGAGGGAAAAAGTTTGGTTTAGTTTGCACGGCGTCCCGGAGACTCTCACACTTCACAACAAAACGGGCAGGCGGAGAGAGCTGACTCCCTGCCTTACCGACTCCAAACTACCTCAATATTACCACAAATCCCACGGACGGGATTACCGTGCGGCGACCAAGTCCAGTCACAAACACTTTAAAAACTATGAAACAGCAAAAATCGCAGGGAACCGCGTTACTTTGAGCCAAAGGCACTCGTTTTTCCGGAGCGCAGTGAGCCGGCAGCCCGTGGTGCTTCAGTCCGCCATAGCTGCTCAGTCCAGGCTCTCGCGCTCTGCCGGCGACCTACTTCACAAAAGGAAGAGGAGGCGCGAGGGGGGCGGCGGCAAGGACAGCGCGAGGCACTCGTTGAGCAGGAGCAGACACGCGCATCACCAAGTCCCACCGGTGCTGCTCGTGCAACCCAAACCATCGAACAGTCTCGGGACTTCTTTTGGTGCTTTCCACCTCGAGCAGGATTTTTATCTGGACCCCAGATCTCACCATCACCACCACCACCAGCATCACCATCATCATCACCACCACCACCCGGCTTTCCCGGAGAGCTATAGCAGCGACACCGAGTCCAGCACCTACTCAGATCGGGCCTACCCCGACTCGGACTTTGGGTCTGGCTTCTCCACCAGCAGCAACTCCGGGAGCTCGGAGGAGGAAGAGGAGGGCGAGGATGAGGATGATACGCAGTCAGAGAGTTCAGAGGTCAGCACAGAGGAGGAGGAGAGCTCCTCTCAGTCCGACTCCAGCTCAGTTTCAAGCCAGGTTTCGGTCCAGAGCATCCGGTTCAGACGCGCCCGGGTCGGTTCTCTCCCCAAAAGTCTGCACACTAGTAAAGCACCTTTGCTTCTACAGCCCACGTTTCACTACAACAACCAGCAGCAACATGAGAAGCATCACAGGACACTGTGCCATGTTGCCACTGCACAGACAGAGGACACGAGGCAGGAAAAGAGGAAAACACGTGAATTTATTTGCAGTGACACCAGAAAGGATTTGGGACCCATACAGCCACCAAAATTCAACTCAGCTGCTGTGCATGGAGAGAGCTTTTTTACTGAGTCCAAAAGGGAAAAGGTGTCTGATGCGAAACCTGCGTTAGGACTCCACCGGAGCAAGGCCTTTCACCCCACACGCAGGGCATCATCAGGGTATCTCACTAAATGCCCCACGGGACTGAGCGCGCTGCTTTGTGACCAGGACAAAGACGCCAAACTCCCAAAATGTACTGATAAAAGGGAGGCGAAAGCCACCACAATAAAACTGCCCACACCAGTGAAAAAAATAAAGACCGAGGTGGAGGAGTCCTGTGTGACCGCCACCTCCAACACTGACAGCGGCAGGACAGAGAGGACGCCTCCCTTCAACCTCCACAATGTGAAAGTTAAAGTGGAGGAAAGCTGTGACGAGTATGAATACCACAACCAAGCTACTGGGGGAGTTAAATGTAAATGGGATAAAGCAGAGAGCAGCAGCTACCAAAATATTAGGCAAGGGGACGTTTTCAGCAGCAGCGGGATTAAAGCCACAGATAAGAGCCCAGATGTGGCCCCCAGGTCCCCGTGTGACCCTCAGGAATGTAGGAGGGACAGTCCAGGTGTGGAGGAGGGGGAGCACAGACACAAAAGCTGCAGGGCACTGGTGCTGGGGAATAAGAAACCCCGAGTTTCAAAAACTCAAACAAAACAAAACGTGCCCCGGGTCAGCAAGCCTGCTGCCCCTCCTGCCCCCTCCTCCTCCTCTTCGTCATCCTCCTCCACCTCCTCCTCTTCTTCTTCTTCTCGCCCCTGCGAGGAGGCATCCGCAGAGGATTTACCGAGCAGACGCAAACGCAGCATTGCAGTATCGGCCGTTAAAATGCCTTTCAGCCTGATGGCAAATTTCCCCTCCCCGCCGTCGCTGGTTGTTGGCAGCGACGGGGATTTGTGTCCCGCTTACTCCCTGAACTCGCTGCTGGGCCCCGGGCCTCCCCCTCCGTCCCACCCCGTGTGGAGGTGGCAGCCAGGCGTCCACGTTCTCCCTCCCCCACACACGCAGAGAACTAGGAAATACTGAGCTGTGTGTTTGGTGGTGGTGTGTGTGTGTGTGTGTGTGTGGTTGGGGGGGGGGGGGGGGGGGTATAAGAAAAGGAGGAAAAAAGCAAAACAAAAGCCCACACGGTGTCCACGCTCCTCCAACCTAATCGTAGCTCGAGTCTTAACGTGAGCGCACCAAATTTGCTCTAAACTTTGTTTTGTTTTGTTGTTGTTTGACCTTTTCTCCCCACCCTCTGAATGGATATACATTCCGCGTTGTTTCGAAGTTTTGATCGAGGAAAACCTTCACCACCATCTCTCTACCCCTTTTTGGAGCCTCGCGCACACATGGACTGTGAGACACCGCTCGTGGATTAATCTAAAAAAACCACGACAACAACGTGTGTTTTGAAATAAGATATCAATCCTTAGTAATATGTGAAAGGGTCTCGTTGTTGCGTTGTTGTGTTTACTTGATTTTGTTTTTCCTGAACTCGACTGTTTCTACTTTGCCTTTTCTATGCTCGACCTGTTGGATTGTATGTCGCAGGGCTTTCAGTGGTTTGTGCTTTGTCTCAAAGAGGAAAGGGGGCAACACGAGATCGCAGCATTTCTTGTAACGAGGCTAATCTCTAATCTCAGATGAAACTGGGTTTCTATAAAAAAAAAAAAGAATAATAACAACCAGGGTTTCCATTCTGTGCCACTTGGTAAAGCTGTGTTTTCTTTCTTGGCCCATGTGTCCACGCGTAAAAGCGCCAGGGAATTATTTTTTAACAATTGGGTTTATTCATGTCCTCTAAATTAAGCCATTATTAGATTTGATTTTGGGCTTTGTTAAAGGTGATTGTGGGTCAGTTTTTTTTTTATTACTATTATTTTTGAGTGCTTATGATTCGGTTTTAACTCTTGTTTTCATGTCTGCGCAGTATTTCCTGGTTTGCAAACGTGGTTCCATGTGCACAGATGCAGACACAACACAGGCCTTAATGTACAGACAATCAAAAAAGAATAAGGCTTAGACCTTCACACAGCACGATAGGACTCTACTCATGTCCCTGCAGGTCCATATATATTATATATATATAGTATATATGGACACCGCCACAGTGATTGTGTTCGACATAGGTTTGCAGTGGGATGTGAATCAGTAGTCACTGTGGGGAGGAAAACAGCACCAAAACAGCGTGAAACACCTTCCAGCTACACTGGCTGTTCACTCAGAAATAATGCGACAAAGCACAAGTGAAACGCTGAAAAGCATTGCACTTCGATAGACCGTTGGGGTCCAGTTTCAGCTTTAGTGTTTTCTGACTTGCCTGGTGGGGAAATGATTGCGAAGAGATGCTGATAGGAACACGTGATCGATGAAAATCAAAGAAAAATATACAGAAATATAAGACTGTTTCATTTGGATGTGAAGAAAAATGGCCAAAATACATTAATTTCCCATGTGTAACCTGAGGTTTTTTGGTGGCGCTCATTATTATGTTCTTTAGTTAGGATGGAAACACGTCACTCGTGTCCTGAGATTGGCTGAGACACTCAAACTACAATTAGCTTTCCCACATAAAAACCCATAGAAAGACTAAATGGATAAATGTAGACTTGGTGAATGTACTGTATTAAGTTGTAGCTCCTACTTCAATGTGAACACTCTGACACACATGGAGTATAGAGATCCATTGGCTCAAGTTGCACCCACATCATATGAATCTATCCTTTAACCCTTAACAAATAAATGTGTGGATGATTTTTAATGGCAGTGCAGTGCACGGGGGCACTCTGTGCACTAATTGACAGGCTCCTCTCTCTCACTGCCCGCGACAAAGGCGAAGAGAGGCCCATAGTGCAGCTGATGGCGAGTCAGATCACAACAAACCCAAAGCCCGTGAATGATGTCAGAGCTCCTCACATAAGCACAGCAAAGAGCGCGTTCATTCAGAGGATTGTAGAAGCTATTTAAAGGCTGGTTGTAAAAAAAAAAAATGTGATAGAGAGAGAGGGAGGAGAGGAGGGGGGGATGTTAAAATCAGCTACATGTGGTGGATGTGGTTAAAGCACCGTTGTGACGCCACATCTCACTGCAGGGTCCTCCTATTATTATCATTATTATTATTATTGTTATTCTTATTGTTGTTGTTGTTGTTTTTTATTGGCTGCAGGGGCTAAAACTCAAACTTGAACTTACGCCTGTTCTCAGCTTGTAAACGGGCTATTTCTGCAGCTATGACACAAGCTGGTGCGTGAGCAGGCTGTTGCAGTATAAAACGGGGGGTGGGGGGTGATGAGGAGGGATGGGGGAGGAGGAAGATGTGTGTGTGTGTGTCAGAGCAAAGCTTTCAACCTTTACTCCGCATGTCAAAAGCATACAGGGCTGCACGGCATAGGAAGAGGAGGAATAGCCTTTGCGCAAAGCTGTGCGGGTTTCCCCCGCAAACACACACACACACACACAAGCGCACGCACACACACACACACACACCAGCCTATTCTCAGTCACGCAGAGCTCACAATGCGCGGCTGACGGACAGGGATGGTGCTAATGGCCTGTAGGGAGGGCCTTTTCCACCATTTAGCGCAAATAGCGCTCTGACAGTGACGCTATCAATGTAAACAATTGCATCGTGCGGCAGATATAGAAGCAGCATGCATGCACCCTCCTCTTTCCCTCCTTTCCTCTTCCTCTTCCCCACTACACCCTCGCCCTCCTCAGTCACTCATTTAACGTCTCTCTTTTTTGATACAATACTTGAGGTCAGGTTTTTTGACATGGAATTTGAAGTCACTGGTTCTTTATATAATGAGACTGAATATTTATTTTTGTGAATTTTCTCTGAGGGTTTTTTTCTTTATATTTTGATGATTATTTTTTTTTCCTCTTTGTTGTGAATATGCATATATATAGTACAGCTGCACTCGAAATGGAAACTTGAACGGTGGATTTCTGAAGCACTTTCCTTGTCTTTTTTTTAATATGAAACGTTCATTAAACGCGACTGAGTGTGAATCACAGACTCTTGGTCTTTCTTTTTGGGTTTGAGGGTGTGGAATCAAGACATATGTGATGTTTTCTTATGGGGTTTCCTTTTCCTTTGCAAAAAAAAAAAAATCGTATATTTTTGGGAACACATCTGCTTTTCATGTTGTACCAGTTTCCCCTTTTAATTTAGGGTTAGGGTTATCAATTCCACAGCTAAAAGTTCAATTCTTATTTATGGAAAATTAGACAATTGTATGTAACAATTGCAGACTTAAAAGGGTTTCAGATTTGATATGATATAGACCTGAAATTATAGTCATAATTGAAATTGTGAATCAGTGAATCACTGATGAATAAAGGTACATAAACACGCTGCTCGCCTGCAGTGTGTGTGTGTGTGTGTGTGTGTGTGTGACGGTAGAAGTGGTAGACCTGCGGAGCCTGCAGTAATAACAAGAGGCAAACCGCAGACATTTACGCACACAGCCCTTTTCTAACCGCTGCACATGAGGTGGTGTAAAGGCGTCACGGTTTTACATGCATGCAACAGAGAGGAGCCTCAACGAGCCGGACTGAACGACGCAACCCTCCTGCAGGGCCAGTGCTCAGCCTCTGAGCAACTAACTCATAAAACAAGAACAAAAAAGTAGTTGCAGCATGCATGCGTGCATTTGCAGGAAGCTCGTGCGCAAAGATGGCCAACTTCTCCAATTCCCTCTCCATAAACAACCACATTCCTAAGAGACTATATAGAATAAAGGGCAACCCGGTTGTATAGTTATGACACAATAATATAATCCAACAGCTCAACACGTCATGATCGAGACGCACAGCAACCATTAAAAAATACAGACAGGTTTCCCCTAAAATATTGTTTTACTGATTCATACATTTCATACCAAGATTTGACGGGATTCTGCAGCCTGGTCCCGATTCAGATATAAACTCAGCCTAAGGCTGAACGACGTGTCTGTCAGACTATATGTGCAGCAGCAGCAGAAACAGAACCTTTAGAACTTCTCCCAGAAGCTTTGAGCAGACTTGCCCTTTGCTCGTCCTGCCACGTTTTGACGTGATATGTCCCTGATTAATGAGACAGTGGTATATATGGCCCAGGCCAAAGCCTCGAGGATGATAAGGGGAGCCGGGGCTGCGTGTCTGGCCCCAGCACGACTACTGCTGCTGCTGCAGCCTGAAGGAGCTATACTGGCAGCAGGGACAACTCTGCTGCTGGCGTTTCAGGGTTAAATTCCAGTGCGGATTGGGAATCAGTAGACTGTAACTTCTATAGAAAAACAATAGAAATAATACGTGGAAGAAAATGTAGGGGGGGGATTAATTTAAATGAAAGATAACACACAATGCAAAGCGCCCTCGGACTGCATTTGCCTCTAAAAAGACTTTGCAGGAGTGAAAGTGTGGCGCGCACACTGCGCGTAATGGTATGGTCAGCATTTTGCTTATACTACGAGACAATCAAACACACGGGGGCCTGAAAACTTCACGCAAGTTCACGCCGCGGGCTCATACTATTTTGGTGCCAAATAATAACAATAATAATAATAATAATAATAATAATAATAATAATAATAATAATAATAATGATAATAATAAACAACCAACCAACAATTCTGAGGATTTCCTCTCTCACTGGGTATTGTTGTTTCTGTGGGGTCTCGTGGGACGGAAAAGCCACTGGAAAGGGTCTGCATGCGTGGTTAAAAAAAAAAAAAAAAACAGCTCAGACCGGAACCCCACTCTGAAAAAGGGACGATGAAACTGTCAGAGTGCAAGCACACACTTGTGCAGCCTGAACAGGAAAGAAACAAGCTGCCCCTGCTGCTGCCTGGGTCATGTCTGGCTGCAGAAAAAAAATATATAAAATAAAACTTTAAATCATTTTGGTAGAGACCAAAAAAAAAATCAACAATTAATTCCTTAAATTGTATTGGAATAAATTGGAAGTGGTTTAAACTGAGGAGGAAAAACTACAATGAAATTACACGAACAGTTACAGAGATTGTGTGTGTGTGTGTGTGTGTGTTGCTTTTCAAACTCAACATTCATGTAATTATATTGGCACACTGCACATAAGCATAAAAAGGGGGTTGTGGTGATGGGGTGGGGGGGGACTCATTGTGGTCTGTTTCAAAATAAAAGCCGTCCTCTTTAATTCAGCGACAGCTCTGACCCCAGCATGTGAGCGTGACCCCGGAGCTCGGAGCTCCTGTGTAAGAACAAACATTTCCCAGCGAGAGAAGCTGCTGTAATGTACATGGATTCCCCTCCATGCGCCGACCACGTGCTTTTCCCCCTTTTATACTAGAGTTTATACGATCCAGATGTGAGGAACAGAGTGCATTAAAGGGACAATAAAAATTCGCACCTTCTTCTTTTTTTGGGTTGTTGATATTTTTAATATATTACACCTGCCTGATGAGCTTTAAGCATGTACTGGCACTCAGCATCTGTGAATCTGAACACTCTTTGTCTAAAACGGAGTTAGACCTGTTTTGTTTTTGCAAACCTAAATTTAAAATTTAAATGACTATTTTAAGTGCATATCAATCAATCAAAATACCTACACAAAAAAATCGGAGGATTAAAATAAATTAGTGTAAAGGTCATGCCATCATGCAGTCATTGAATTAGTCAGCAATGATGCAAAATCACGTGTCAAGACAAGAATGGACTTTAATCCGTTTTATCGTCTTCAAATCCTGACATTCACTCACATTTTGCTGTAAAAAAGTATATTTTGCAATTTGAGAAAACATCCATTTCAACAGTCTTTTCGATTAGGACAAAAAAACACTCGGGAAAGTGTGTTAAGTGTTAAGTGTTTTTAGAGTTTAACTGTGATTTAAAGTGGAGGGCGGAGACCGCGGGGGAAACAGCGCTGCCTCTCCGGGGCTTTCACCGGCTTCCTCCTACTCTGAGCCGGCGTCAGAGGGAAGGAACTCGGCCTGTTTTGGAGAAGACACGGAAGAACAAGAATGGAACGGGAAAACCACACACACGCACTCCAACAACAAAATGTGTGTTCGCAAAAACGCTGAGTTATTTTACTTTGTGAGACACAGGAATAAAATTAAAAAAAAAAACACTTTAAACCTACAGGTTTTGAAGTGTGTGTTTGTGCTTGATCACATTTATTTACTTAAGCCAATCAAGTCCTCTGCAACAACACATATATTTATTAATACAAATAAGTAAAAATACATTTATATTTATGGTGGATTTCCCTCGCCACGCAGGAAAAATGCACAGGGGGGAGGAAGAAGAAGAAGAAGAAGGAGGAGGAGGAGGAAGGAGGAAGGAGGAAGGGGAAAACCAGCACCAGAGGGGCTTCTGCTCCGTCATGGAGCTCAACTCCATTTGTAAAGGCTTTTCTTTGGACGGGGGCAGAGCCAGATGTAGCCTAATGTTTGAATGGAGCATGGAGACTCGAGCAACTTTTTACATACAATTCAATCACTTTATATGAGTGAGAGCTGTTCAGTGCAGCGACACTGCAGCCTCGAGAGCAGCGACACACAAGCACAGTGTCCATGTTCATTTACTCATTTATCAACAACATGCCAACACGTATGTAAACAATCTACACCTAAAACAATAAGGCCACTCTGTTTTCTGTAAGTAGGGCATGACAAGAAATATGTATATTAATTATTATTATTATTAGGATCTTAAGTTAAAATTATGGTTTAAATCAGTTGATCAAAACTTGCACTATCATGAAATGTAGTTATATAGTGAAAAATACATGTTAATATAATTCAAAGTAATTCTTGTATTTTAATCGACTGTTTCATATCAAATGCATGTTTCACAACCAACTCCACAACTTAAGGTCACACAAAATAAGAAAAAATCCAAAATAGAGACAAACATAAGAGACGATTGCAGCAAAAAGAGATAAAATCCTTTCCTTTCAAAAGCATGGTGATAATTCATTTTTGTAATTTAAAACATGTCTAACAGCCACTCTTAGTAAATACGACATTATGCTATGACTACATTATTATTTCTAGTCTTATAAAGAAGAACAACCCACACAATTACCAATAACTAATCAATCTGAATATTTGTGCACATTTCAGTGTATTAAGAGTTGAATATGTGTAAAAAATGGTGTCGAATTAAACTGCACATAAGCTGATTACAATGTCCCGCAGCCTGAAAACGAATGTCTGGACACTGGTTCCCTTTTAGAAAATGACAGGTCAGTTGAGAACGTGACTCACTAAAGGGGGATTTGAACAGGCCACAAGCAGCGGTGACCTTTGACTCCTCATACCAGGGACTTAGAACAAGAAGCCCAGGCTGGACTGAGGATAAAGCCACCAGCGCGCACACACACACACACACACACAGAAAAGTTGTATTATTAAGACACAAACTTAAAAATGATGCTATTTAGTTATTTCGCTACTACCCTGACTTTCATGTTTTCAGGCCACAGCTTGTTGATTATTAATTAGCATGTCAGTGCCACCGGCTTCAGCCTCAGCCTCAGCCTCAGTCGACAGACACTCTCCCTCAGAGACAGAGAACATGTCAGACGTCAGACTGATGAGAAACAGCCCTGCAGTGCCTTGCTGCAGGGCACGGGGCATGATGTGTCAGAATCCGATTTTGAGCGGACGGAGCGTCCTTTCTTCTCCTCCTTCCAAGTGAATTTACTTCAATTGACTGGCGGAGAAATGGAATAGGAGACTTCTGGTGCTGTCTGGGTCTCTGCCAGATAAGGTTTCAGCTGACATTTTTCACCCACTTCTTTAAATTGGATATTTAGCGTGTGGGACAAAAGGGGTTCCAGGACTTATTCTTTATTTAAGGTCTATATTGCAGGGCTAGAAGGCATGATCACATCCAAATGAAAAAATCTGGAGATGTGTCCTTTAAAGGGTATTGGACATACTTTACTGAGTTGATTTTAAATCACTGTAAAAAGTTCACTGTACAACATGACACCAAATCACATGAAATTTATAATTTTGGGGGCATTAAATACAAATTGTCTTTAGTTAAGTAAGTTTTGAAGTAGATTTAAAGTAATCTGGAAGTATATAGGCTAAGTAAAGCAAGACTAAACTGTAAATTATACGTTGAACAAATTGACTTTCACAAATGTATCGTCAGGTTGAGTTCAGTTCTTGTTTTTAAAGCAGCTGGTGAACTTTCTTTTTTAAGTTTTTAAGTTTTGTTAAGTGTTGAAAAACACTTAAATGGGTAACACCCACGTGACTTAGGTTTATTCAAAAATAAAGTTAGAAAAACATGAAAATCACTTTCTTATTTGACCTTTCATGAAGAAATTAAGCCTTTTTTTGAGTTCCTCAACCATTTTGTTTGCTGCTGATAAGATCAGATAAATGTTATTTATCCCACAATGTAAAAATTCACTTGTTAGAGCAGCAAAAAACAGTTAAGACAGATGTGTGCAGACAGCAAAATACGGAAAACAAGCTAGGGATTAAAGGTAAAAACAGAAAAAAGGACTATAGCCTATGTGCATTATGTATAGAAGAATGGATGAGGGCTAGAGAAATATTGCATATATATTGAAATATTTTCACCAGTTTTACCAAACTTATTTTGAGTCACATTTCATTCTTATTGCAAAAAAACCCATTTCTACTTATTTCTATTTCTTTTTTACTCATTGATTGTTCTCCTCTTGCCAAAGCAAAGCAGCAAAAAAGAAAAAGAAAAAAGTCAGCTGTATTGAGTTCTCCTTTTTCTGGAGGTGTTGTCAAACACAGGAAACTGCTCCTGCTCGTGATAAGATCTGAACGTTACAGTGGATCCTTGTTAATAATTTGGACTGATTGAGGATTGTTTGGAGTGTAACAGGAGCCCGGGGAGCTCCTCCACCCTCAGGGGGGAAAAACGGTGACTGAGAGCTGCAAAGCAGCTTTTAAATAAGGATGTTTAACCTGGTCAATATGTTTAAGCACAGTGGGGAATCAAAGGAGCCAACAGTTGCAGGACTAAGACTTTATTTTTATTTGTACTTTTAACAAAAAAAAAGCCACATGGATTGAATAACTGCAGCACAGACCCATGTGTCTGAAAAGACCAAATGCATGTTATTACTTTTACACTTTGTTTTTTTTGCTCCTGACCCTCTTAACTTTCTCTGAGGAGTTTTGAGGCCTCATTTATGGATTTGTGGTTCTAGTATTTTGTAAATACATTCAAAGATTTAACTTTTTGAGCATCATGAGAAGCTTATAGGACATTCTCACAAGGAGCAGGTACAAGCTGTATTTTTCTTTTTCTTTCTTTTTACATAATATTATATTTTATAACAGTTGTTAAAGAAATATAAACTTACTTTTAATTTAAGGTAGACACCTCAAGCAGAGCCAGGCTCAGGGCGGATGACCATCTGCCTCCTCCAGTTGGACTGTGGGTGGGGGTTTGAGGATGAGAGAGAACATATCCACATAAAGTTACGTATTATAACAATAATAATAATAACAATTATAATGATAATAAGAGTAATCCTTACAATACACTGACGGTAATAATTGTAGCAGGACTTGTTGAACAGGAATATAAACTCATCACCTACTAACATCCAGAAACAAGTCCTCTTTGTTTGAATTTAAGCTAAAAAAAAAAGACTTATGTTAGACAAAGGCACAAAACCTGTGTTATTATAATTTACACACCGCTATTGAGCTGAAATGAAGTGGTTTTTGTGCTAAGGATTAAACAGGGAAAGAAAGTGAGATTAAAAGAGAAGCTCCAATTGTCATTCTGCTGTCTGTCTTCCTTCAAATAAAAAATATTTTTGATATTTCTTCTCTTTTTTTAAATCATAATTGAGGACTTTCGTATGTGTGAAACATGCTAATTGAATCACCTTGTTAATTCATAATGTGGCGTCTCTTTGTTTCTTGTTTCTCTTTTACGAGCAAAATACTAATATAAGACTAGAGACTCCTGACCAGACTTCAGCAGAAATTCATATTCTATAACAATCTGACATGACTGACAAAGATTTAATTTGAATGAAACATTTGAGTCGGTTTGTCTCTGAGAAACACAATCAAATGAACCGATATAGTGAAAAGAAAAAGAAGAGAGAACGACTTTAAAGAAGCATACGTGTTAGTTAATGTTGGTGTAAATGATAACGTCAAATCAAAGGATTTTCAAAATAAAAGTATGGGCCTGTAAATCTTTTTGGTGGAGAGTCCTGAAACATCAGCGTCCTTTCATGTAAATGTATTAATTAGGTTAGAAAATAAGTGAAGAGGAAAACAGAAAATGGACTCATCTTCTTGGAGAAACAACCAAGAAACTTAAAAATAAAATGAAACAACAGCTCAGATAAAGGGAAGTAAATGAAGAAGAAAAAATGTGAAAGAGTCAATCATTAACTCCACTTACTAATCATCATATTTAATCATTTTATAAATGAAAAATACACTCATGTAACCTGTCAGTAAAGTGGTGTTGTCTATGATGTAATGACATATAATGAGGTTTAATGAAAGCTGACAGAAATATACAATAAAAATGTGAATAAAGTCACTTTAAAGGCTGTTTTTTTTACTTCTACCTGCTTCAACATCATGGACCCATGAATACAGTGTGTGATGTGTTCATATTAGACTTCAGTGTGTGTCTCTCTGAGTGTGTTTGTGTCTCTTGTGGACTTTAATGCATAGACTGCGCGTATATACATAGCGCGTCGCCTTCTCTCCGTTTACGCACTGAAGCGCGGACCCCCACGGCTCATTTCTGTGCAAAGATTTCGTTGAGTCGAGTGTCTCGCAATCGTGTGAGCGCGTGCGCGCACCGAAAACGCGGCACGCGCTCAACGAATGAAGCAGGTGACACAGGAAAAGAGTGTCCCGAGCACCGAGGTTTGGCGGCTTTATTTTACGCACCGTCACCGCCACAGCGCGTCACGCTGCGTGTCCCCGAAATAAATGTCCCTCAGTGTGTGAACACGGGACTTGCAGGAGCCCACGAAGAGACTCCGGGGTCCCGCTGCAAACAGCTCTGTGTGCGTGTGTGTGTGTGTGTGTGTTTTCCCCCCACTGTAAATTAATCCACATTAAATGATCCTCTGTGTAGCGCACGTGCACATTAAATAAAGCTTTAACCCACAGTTAGTGTTTTTGTTTCCACACATGCTGATGAATTTAAATATTAAATAAACAAATAAAAAAACACGTTATTTTCTTTCCTAGGAAGTAAAAACGACTTGTTTACGAGTCTGATTTGGTGTTTTCTTCACGACGAGGACACGCACGCGAGTCCACGAGTGGCCAGACGGAACGAAATCAACCAATTTTGCGTGCGTTGCGTGTAAAAGATGAACAGAGGAGAAGTGTGTGACTCCCCCCGCTGTGCCCCTCACTGCTATAGCCACTGCCACGCAGAGGACGCGGTCTGGCTGCGCCCCCTGGCGGTCACAGGGGGGAGCGGAATAATCTCTTAAAGGGGATGTCAGGGAAACCGGAAGAGTTTTTTAAGGTGGACCGGCGAAGTTAGCTGCGCGGCGAGGACGACGCTTTATCCTCTGTTCCAGCAAAAGGAATCACACACTTTCAAGCTTTCATCTCTTCTTCTTCTTCTGCTGCTGCTGCTATTTCTTTTTTTAAATATAAATTATTTATTTATTATTTTATTTTCAACCATGCATGCTTCCTCACATATTAATACACAGCACCTCATGATGGAGGCTGACTCTCACTGCTCTCAAAGAAATAAAAAAATAAAACACATTGCATGTCAATCTGTAGTTTTAAAAAAAACGCACGAGTTGCGACTCTGACCTCTACAGAGTGACCTGTGGAGGCTCGAATCCACAAGCGTTGAACCCCACTCCCACGGTGTGCAATTTAATGGGGGAAATAAACTCTAGTGATTTATTTGCGAGGTCATCTGAAGCCTGGTTCCTCAAAAAAATATCCAGGAACCAGCAACCAGACCTGTGATGTTTTAAAAACATCGATATTACTCCTTTCTTTAAAAGTTTATTCCAAGTTCCACAGTTAAGATTCTTCCTCGATGAAAGAGCAGATGTGTTTCTGAGGCGAGTGAGAGGCTGAGAGAAGCTGTGGGTGAATAATCTGTGGTGTGATTTCCTTCATGTTGTGACCTTGGGCTCGTGAACGCAGGCTGCAAATAAAAGAAATCATCTCCTTCCTGTGATATAGCTTGTGGCGCGTGAGTGCGATGTCGGGTCACTTCAGGTCAAATGAGCCTCACAATAATCCTTACATAGGAGAAAATCAAATAAAGACCCCAGTGTTGGTTTTCTTTCCTTTTTCGTGACTTATTATGGGATGGTACACTATTTTTTGCGGTGGTGTATTTATTTTTATTTATTTATTTTTTAAAAGACACCGCAGTTCAGTGCGCAAACAGCGGCCCTTGTTCCTCTGCAAACTGCTCTCTAAACTCATAAAACATGCAAGTCAGTAATTGACATTTCACTGCACGAGGAACACAAACGAGACAACACGTTCGATAATAATATTTTTATCGTGTAACATTTAAATCTAAGAGGTCACATGGTACAGTATTCACGTCCTCACACATTTCTATTCTCCCTCGACAGTTTTGCCTGAAATATCGCACAAAAATAGTCAAATTAAAATCAACTGTAACACTTACGTTCATATTTACAGCCCTGTAAGTTTCCTGTTTGATCCTCGCCCATTGAACGCAGCCTCCTGCTTCCTTACACACTTCCCTGCTCCCTCGTTTGCACACAGTGACACTCACACTCACCTTGTATGCAGGATCCTGTGACGTCAGTGCACCTCCCTCCTCCTCTTCATCGTTAAACCTGTGCGTTCTCCTCAGATGCTTCTCGTCCTCCACTCTCTCCTCCTGCAGACCCGTGTTGTCTACTCGATGCGGCCTTTTTTGCCTGGAAACAGGAAACACATGAGTCATGTTCAGTCCTTTACTCCGCGTGCTCGCGCTGTCGTGTATTAACATCAGGCTCGCGGGCGTCCGTGCGTCACGACAGGAGAACTCACCTTGGTTCATCGGCTGCTGCGTCCGCGCCAGTGGCTCCTCTTCCCTCAGACTCTATGATGAACCCACGGGTGTCCGTGACCTTGACCCGGTGAGCTGCTCTGTGCGCTGCCTGGATGAAGGGTGAGTCTGGTGCTGTGAAGCACTTGTGTTCTATACATAAAGCAGATTATTTCTATGTAAATTTGCGTTTTTATTATTTATTATCTTGTATTTGAGTCCTATGAGGACCATGCTATTTTTTTCAATGGTGACATAGGCCTAATAGTTAATAATATCCAATGAATCAATGTTTATCTGTAGAACCTGTTAATAAATGATTAGACAGACAGACAGACAGACAGACAGATAGACAGACAGATAGATAGATATATGATATAATGTGTTGCTTCTCTGAAATGCACTAGGAAAGTTTATGACAAGCCTATTTTTATGCATTTGTTGGTTGTCATGAGGAAACTGAGACAATAATGTGACATAAAAACATTTTGCAATGACCTAAAAACCTTAAAACAAGAACAGCCCCTTTTTATATATATAGCAATCCTCATTATTTGTCATTGAAGGTACCAGGTGGCAGCGTTGACCTTTGAGAGCTGTTACTGTGGCAACCACCGGCTGCATGGTCTGGTCTTCAGTGAGTGTGTGAATGCATCATCTTCTCCAGGAGGGTCAGAAAGTGGAAGAGAAAGGTGAAGCTCCCATTGTTTCTGTGACTGAATGCACAAACATGTTAGTGACTGGGTTTTTAAGCACTTACAGTTCTCTTTTTCTTTTCTTTTTCTTTCCTTCAGTGTGCTGCACTGTCCTGTCGGAGGTGAACCTGGGACAGTGGCTCTCTACAGGACTGCAGGGCCGTTTCTGCACACCGTGAGTCTGTCCGCCTCATCAGAGAGAGTCCAGGCTGGGAAGACGTTTGTCCTAGAAGTTTCTGGAAAGCTGGCCGGACGCCCTGACCAGCCCACAGGTCAGCTGCTCCGCTGAGTTCTTACACATGCTCTCAGAAATGTGAACTCTTTGGTTTGCACAGAGGTCGACTCTTATGTTGTAAAAAAAAAAAGATTTTGCTTTTAAATTAGTTTTTTTCCCCACTTTAATTATAAGTCACAATGCATTTTTGTAAAAAACTGTGTTTTTGTTGCATATTTTTTATTGTTACTACATAAAAACACAACTTTTTTGCTTAAATTAACATGATATTAATTATTAATTATATGATTAAGCTATTAATTTAGGAATTATCATCATATGTTATATCATCACTGATTACAGTTGTTATTAAAATGATGATGGATTATTAATAAGCGTTAAAAGCTGTATTTGAGGAGTGTTAATATTTTTAATATTTTAATATATTTTTCAATTTCAGTTTAAAAAGTTCAGATAACAATAGAGTCAAAGCCCCTTTACAAAAAATAACCACTGTGCATATTTGATTATGAAGACTTTTACTAGATTTTTTTATTTTAATATTATTATTATGATAATCATTTTAAATTATGTAAATGTATAACTTTTGTAATTGTAAATAGTTATCTAATTCTCAAGTAGGAACAATATTACTTTGTTTTGCAAAATTCATTGCTGATGACGTTAATGTACCTCAACAGGAAAGTAAATATCTCCCTACATGTGTGAGAATTGTTTACATCCGCATTTAAAGGACAAACTAACACTGTCCACGTACACATTTGTTTTGTTTTGCCTGTGTTTGATTTTCAGGGATTCAGAGTCGGGCAGGTCAGGACTTCTCTTACGTCACAGTCGAGTTCCTGGGCGTGACCCCTAAAGTTCAAAGTTCACGTCATGTCAGCTTGTTGGATGACGGCTCTTTCTCCGTGTCGTGTGAATGGTTTTTGGAAACTCCGGGAAAATATCAAATCAGTGAGTCAACAAGAGCAAACATTTATATGTATATTTATGTATATATGTATGTGTATATATATATATATATATATATATAAATATATAAATGAATTAAGGAATTAATAAGAAAAAAAACATGAATTATATTCTTTTTCTATTTCAGATGTGAGTGTTTCAAACCTCCTCTCCACACTCTCCTCCAGCCTCCACCTCTCTGTTTTACAGCCTTCACCAGATAACGGGGCAATCTCCGGCCCTGTGGTCTTCTCCGTCTGTGCACACCTTCAAAACTCACAAAACACAGCCGTGTGTCAAACTTGGTTTAATCCTGGAAACAGAGAAGAAGACAGTGAGATGAAGGAGGAGGAGGAGGAGAAGAAGAGAGACTGTGTGAAGACAGAAGACTCCTTCCCCAACAACACTTTGGTATGTAGGATTGAAAAAGTACTGCTTTTGCACATGCTTTCTGTTAGAATTAAAGGTTTTAAGCATAAATCCTCCTTATTTCATCATGTACAATAAAATACACTTTTTTTTAGTGTTTTTTTTAACAGTTTCTATGAACAAAATCCCATTATTTAGACATTTTTGTACTTTTACTATCAGCTTCTCAAAGTCTCTTAGTGTTTGCACGTTTTCAAAGCAGGACAAAAAAATGCATCAACATGAAAAATTAAACATTTCTTTAATACTTTATGTTGGATTATGCACATGTAAATTTAACAGAAGCAAGAAAAAGAAAAGAACAATATAAAATGTGTGATATGCAGTGTTTTACAATCTTAATATTACTATAGGAAGTAAAAAAGAAAGGTTACAAATATACCACGCATGTCACATTTTTCGCATTTATGTGATAACAGAACTCGAAAAAACGAGAGGGTTTTTGTTGAAAGTAAGGGCGACTGTGCATGTACAACAGAATTACAGGACTCACCAATGGCAAAGAAATGTGACATTTACTTGGGTTTTACTCAAGTTAAATTTTGTCACTAACCTTTAAGACTCACATCATACTGGGAAAAATTTTTCCATGTTTTACTTTGACATAAAGTTCACACAGTGATGGTGAATCCAGTTCAACTGCATGGACACAGCAGATTATACATGTTGTTAATCTCTGAGGAAAAAACAACAACACAGCCATACATAACCATAATACAGAATAATTGATCAAAGAATAAGGCTGGTCCAGTGATATTCGACATTTAACTTGTGGCCAATAAATCCTATAAAAAGTCTAAACACTCAATATGTTAGTTTGTTATTACATGTTTTCTTAGTTCCTATTAAAACACATATTTTTTTTAAAGAAACAGAAGTAGAATTGAAGTTTTTAAGCAATTGTTATTGTAACAGGATTAAATTGTGCTTTTTGAAAAATCACCTAGTTCAAAAATGCAACTTATAACTTTTTTTATAACTTATTTTTAATAGTGTTTTAATTGTGAGTTTGTGTGACAGCATTAACATGCTTTGACCAAATAATTACCTGATCATTAATTGCTGGTTTTGGGCTTTTCATAAGATTTATTATGACCAGACCTTCCGACTTGCCCTGGACCTCAAGCTGCATGAGGACAAATGTGACTTCAGCAGCAGCAGCAGCAGCAGCAGCAGCAGCAGCAAAGACAATAACTCCTGCCGCTGGGATAATGTTGGCAATGAATCAAAGAAGAGTGAGAGAAGCAATCATCAGGACTTTATCCACAATATCCATGACAACATCATCCACAATCTCCTCCGTCTCCACCCCTTGAATCAGTCCAGCTGCCCTCTACACCTTCACCTCCTCAGGTCCATCTTCTCCACAGCTCCACGCTCATCACTGCTGCTGCTCTCCATTGTCCTGCCTCAAGCTTTAATGGCGAACAAGCAAATCTGTGCACTGAGGCCTTCTGGGAGTTGCATGTCAGCAGTTCCAACACATGCAGATTTCAGTCTGGAGGTCGTGAACCCAGGTGGCCGAAACTGTACGAGGTCAAGTGTAATTTGGGCTTTTATTTTGGACAACACTGTTGTGATTAACACAACAACTGAGGGCTGGAACGTAAAGGTGTCACTTCCACAAGCAGGACGTTATAATGTCACAGTTAAGGCTGTCAACTGGACCTTGTTTCAAACACACGTCCTGGTTCAGGATCCAGTGGGAGAGCTGATGCTGAGCGTGCCTCGTGTGATCAGGACAGATCACAGACAACCGGTGTCATTCAGCGTGGCAGCAGGGTCTGACATGACTGTGTCTCTGCTGGTGAATGCAACACAGGTGTACAGAAACTGCACATACGCTGCAGGGGAAGAGGTGACAGTGGTTTTGCTTTTCGACCACACCGGGGCCTCTGTGGTGGAGCTTCGAGCTGAGAATCGAGTGTCTTCTCAGAACAAGAACGTGAGAGTGTGTGCCGAGGGGGACGGGAAGTCGTCGCTGCAAGTTAGAGCTAATTCAAACTGGCAACCACCCGCCAGTCAGAGTCCTGCAAACAGTGAGGGTCACGACGGTGAGAGGGAATATTTAACGGACACCCACTGAGCACAGGCAAAACATTAATAAGATAATATTAATAATATTAGGATATCATTATTATTACTACTACTAATAATTAATAATTATATATATATATATATTTTTTTCAACAAGCAACTTTTAATCTATTATGTCAAATTTGTAAGACAATATCATAAAATATACAATATAGCTACACCCATGTGGTGTCAAGCTCATTTTAGGCTTTTATCTAAATTTGATACTATCTAACTGTTGAAAATGTAAATTAAAAAAAAAAAAATCTTGTGTGTGTACGTGTGTAGTTGACTGTTTGACTGGTCTTTACAACTTAAAGGGGCTTTTGAAAGGTTAATACTTGGTTTTAAGGTCAGGGTTAGAAAAAGGTTTAGGTTAAGGGTTAGGATTAGTTATTTAAGGTTAAGGGCAAGGGGCTAGGGCATGCGTTACGTCTAAGGTGTCTAAGACTTTGTCATATTTGTCTGTTGTGTTTTTTTCCAGTGGTGCAGATTTTTGCAGCAAAATCAGCTTATCTCACAAATAAAGATATCACCTTCCTGGCTGTGGCCGATCCACCAGACAACGCAGAGTTCACCTGGCATTTTGGAGACTCCACTTCCGTCAGAACCACCTCCAGAACGGTCACCAAGAGATACCACAAACCTGGAAAGTACGGGATTATCAATTAAATGTACATTTGAGGTGTTTTTAAAGTGCAAAACTACACACAATTCTAACCCCTCTCTAATGTAGGTTTGCTGTGGTTGTGGTGATGTCGGCCGCTCAGACGTCCATCACCTCCGCGGTGTTTCCTCTGATCGTCCAGAGAGCAGTGAAGCTCAACAGGCTGGTCCACCAGCCCTCGGTCCTACAGAACCAGACAGTAAATGTGAGTTGTCGGGTGAATGTCGGGACAAACCTCACCTTCCTGTGGAGCTTTGGAGACGGATCGTGCATCAGACTGGGACAGAGCACAGAGCAGCATGTCTTCCACAGGTGAGTCAGTGTTTGACTACACTTGAATGCTATTTAAAAACAAACAAACAAAAGAACTTGAGTCTATTACTCAGTCTGCTTCAATTTTTCTTTCAATTAAAGCTCCAATGTGTGAGACAACATCCAGAAGAGGAAAGAGTACTGAAATAGTCTACTCGGAAATTAGTAAATTGACCATTATTTTACTTGAACTCAACCAGTACTCAAGGTTGGGGTTCTTTCTTGTGTCATGCTAAAAGGACAAGGGGACCCAAATCTCACATGAATTGTTTTTAATTAAGGGCAAACCTTTACAAATTAAAGTGCTGACAAAATAAAATATGTAAACACATAATGTGTCAGTCAAAATGTGTGTTTTCATTTTCACCACTCACTCGGGAACCTAAAAAAACCTTCTCAATTACACTAACGTGAGTAAATGTAATTCATTACTTTCCACCTCTGGCAACATCTAATGGTGAAACTGCAGAATGCTTCACATACCAGAAAAGGAGATAAACACTCTTTTACAACTCTTCCCACTCTCCCTCTCTTTCTAATTTTGCCTCTTTCTTCTTTGTCCGTTCATAAATCAAATTGATGTGGACAAAGCCGTTCACCACATTGGCTCAAGATGGTGTCCCACATCAAAGAAAGGCCCTAAAGCTCTTATAAAAGGCCATGAAAAACATACCTTTGTGTTGTTCAACTAATCGCTGTACATTAAACACTCCCAAATGTCACACACTGGACCTTTAAATCTCCGTCGACCACCTTGTTTCACTCTGTTTTTTGTGGATTTTGTGTATCACTTGTGTATTTTTGCTGATGTCGACTGTGTTTATCTCTCTGCAGAACAGGGGAGTTCACAGTGGAAGTGACTGTGTCTAACCTGGTCAGCTCAGCCTCCCTAAAGAGTCACATCTTTGTTGTGGACCAACCATGTCAGCCTCCACCGGTTAAAAACATGGGTCCTCTGAAACTACAGGTAGGGTTTTAGCTCCACCTGAACACACAAGTATCCTGTCAAGATTTTAGGTGAATAAGAAAGGTTTCCTCTCCGTCTATAGGTACAAAGGTACGAGGTTATCCGCTTGGGAGTGACCTATGACACTGAACTGGACTGCGACTCATCAGGAGGCCTTCACTACACGTGGACACTGCTGGACTCTGCGGGCCGGTCGCTTCATTTGCCTTTCACAGACACTCACAGACAGAGTCTCACACTGCAGAGCTACTTCTTACAGTATGACACCTACACTGCCACAGCCAGGGTGAGTTTCTGAAAACGGTCACGTGTGGAGGAGGCTGAGGAATATGGGGATCTTTTAAATTCCTTGGTTCTCAAACTGTGGTGCATGGGCTTCCTCGTTGGTGGCACTTGCAGGAGAATCAGAAATACTATTCTACTGATTAATTTAGACCAGATTATGTAAAAAAATTAGAAAAAAAAGAAGAAACAAATAGCTAAAAGATAATAATTAGAGTGACCTTATCTCTCGCTCCATCTTAATCTAATCCCACTATACAAGTGTGCAGCTTTTATCTAATTGTACTTGTAAAGGTGTTGTTGACTTTTTCCATTAATTTCATAGGAACTGCATTGATTCGAGTGCTGTAAACACTGTTCAGTCTTGTCAAGTTATAGAATGACTATATAAATATAAAGTGTTCAGCAACATTTATTGGTGTACATTAAAAAAAAAAACCTCACCTACTTTATCTGCCAATTACACCTTCATCTCACACACTGCGCCTTTAACTTGAATAACTCTCACAGCTGTCCTCTCTCTGCAGGTCCAGGTCATTGACAGTGTGGTGTACAGTAACTACAGTGTGAACGTTCAGGTGATGCCTAGCTCTCCGGTGGCCGTTATCCAAGGTGGCACCAACGTCTTCATCAACAACAGAAACACCACCGTCATAACTCTGGACGGGCGGCGATCGTACGACCCCGACTTCCCAAAGAACCCACTCAGGTAGAAACCTACAGATTTATTATGGTATGACGGAAGTTTGTATGACTGCTGATTGTGACTGATGCACTAAGTGGAGCTAATGTTGTTGTGTGACTACAGTGACAATTCTATTCTATTCTAAACTGTGACCTGCGCTCAAGTCTTTCATGGATATTTCTCTTTTTGGTCTTTTTGGTTTTATTTGTGTCTTAACATGTGATTTAAATTCTGTGTTATAAAGAAAAACCAAGTGCCTTCATTAATAACTTCCTTGATTCAAGTGCATATGTGACTAAAATCAGCAACTATTGACAGTTAAGTTTGTATATATATATATATATATATATATATATATCAGTGGTATAATCTAAACTTTATTTAATTTTCACCCAACTGTGAAAAATTGGAGTAGAATAATGTACAAATCTGTACTAACACATAAATGGACACAGGTCCTGCAGTACAGTAAATAAGAAGAGATTTTGGTTAGAAATAGATGAAGACCACAAGTAATGATGACACTGCTTTGTGTTATTTTTGTGTCTTTGTGGTTATTTTGACGCCTCATTTTGCTGCACGATAACTAGGAGCCAGCAGGTGCATGAGTGAATCAGCTGTTTGTCCAGTTTTGGTTTGCAGGTAAACGTCGGTTATCATTTTCTCCTCCTCACAGCTACAGCTGGACATGTAAACCACTCAGCTCCATCACCACCTCCTGTTTCCATCAACACATTTCCACTTCCTCCCCCGTGCTCACGTTTCCCGTCAGTCTCTTAAAGCGCAACTTTGACCAGTTCCAGTTCACGCTGACCGTGGAGAGCGCAGAGCGATCGGCTTCCGCAGAGACTTTCCTCACAGTCGCACCACATGTGCTCGGGTAAGACTTACAGATGCTCTATATATATATATCTCGATAGAGGATGCTGATGTTTGTCTACTAAGTATAACGCTGTCAACAATACTTCCAAACCAGGAAGCTGTCACTTTCCTGCCCGCGTTGCCAAGGAAACCAGGTGAGCTGGGACTGGTCCTTCTCTGTGAGCACCTCGTGTGAAGACTGTGATGTTTCCCCACATAACATCCAGTACAGCTGGAGTCTGTACCTGGTCAATGCCTCCTCTAAACATGTCGTAGAAGGTAAAATAAGAGCGTCTTCATCCAGTTTGGCTGAAAAGTAAGGAAATTATAATAAATAAAATAAGAATGCAATGTTCTCTTTGTCGATTCCAGTCCCATTTTGTCACACTGTGGATCTCAGTGCCCCTTCCACAATCAGTGAGGGACCTGCCGAGCAACTTCAGACTCCTGAGATTTCCAGCCTGCCTGACACACACTACACTGCAGCTCCTCTCCTGACAGAGATCACTTCAGAAAGTGAAGCCACACAATTAAATCTGGGCCATACTGACACAGGGACATCATCAGAGACAAGCAGAGACATGTCAAATAAAGCCGGTGTGTTATTAAATGAACCGTAAAAAACAACAACAATACAAGCCTGTAATCCATCTTAAGTATTCAGGATAAACCTGACCTGCTCTGCCTGGGCTTCCATCAGCATCAGAAACAACACGATCAGGTTAAACTGGTCAGCTCTGTTGCACTGCCAGCTCTTAATTATGATATAAATGATTTCACCCTGTGAGGAGTGAAAATAAGATAAGAATAAGAAGTCCTACATTCAAGATTTACGTTGAAAAAAAAAAATAAATAAAAATAATAATAATAATAATAACAATCTTTATCTTTAGGAGCAGAAGGAACAGAGTTGGACCCTTCAGAGAATCATGACTCACAGTTTGACCGAAGCAAAGACTTCCACGGATTCTCCAGTCATTCTGACTCTTCCTCCGATTGGGAAATGTATTTTCCTGACCTGGGGAGTGGGGACTTTGCAGGGGAATTAGGTGAGTAACAGTATGTTCTGTACTACTACAACAGTAACCACTACTACTACTACTATTTTTAATGTTTTTAGGGACTAATCTTTTACATTTATAGTTTGAATTTTAATGCATCCAATGCTCTGACGTCAATGCAAGACAATTGTCTGTGCAAACAGATGATAATACAGTATTGTCTTACCTTATCTTACTAAATGAATGTGGTATTTGGTTTTAAATGCCTCCTTCTGCAAGTTACACCTCTATATATATTGGCAGTATTGTGTCATTTCATGTCTAAGTTGTGCCTTTGCTGTTCTTGCAGTTCAGCTTTTGCCTGCTTTCCCCTAATTAGGAAGGTGCTATAATAAATAAATAAATACAGATTAGCATTTAAATGTATTCGTCTGATTCCAAAACAGTGGCTCTTGCATATTAATGGTTTTCGATGTGTAACTCTGTGGTGCATTGAAGCTGAAGCGTCTATTCCAGATTCAGATTATGACGTTCCCTTCCCGAGTGCAGAGGAAGGAGAGCCGGGGAGTTCAGCGGGAAGACCCACAGGTACGGTACTGATCCATATCTGTGTGTTTGTTTACCAGTGTGAGAGGTTGTGTGTTTATTTGTGTGTACTCACAGGTGCGGACGGCGAGACCTTCAGCCCGGGAGACGACTCGGCGTTCGATCCAGCAGCACATGAAGGCGACGGCAGCAACCTGGTGGTTTCCAGACCCTCTGTCGTGACTCAGCAGCCAACTTTGCTGGATTTACCCCGAGACCCAGTGGACAGAGTCCTTTTTGACTCCTACACATACACAGGTAAAGTATCAATGAAACAAACTGTCTCTCAGTATCACAAACTACAGTCATCAGTCAACTTTTTCTTGTCTTTGCAGGAATTTCCTCCCCCGTGCTCAGTGTCAGACCCTTCAGTCTGAGGCCGGGGAGCAGATACATGCTGGAGCTCACTGCCAGTAAGTTTTTCTTTGCCAAATCTAATGTATTATCAACAATAATCTGGCATTCTGTCATAGTCAATGTGACCAGAAGACAAACGTCCTCCCTGTTGTCAAATGTCTTTCATTCATTTCTTATACAGGACACAAAACATGTCACATGTAAAGATTCAAAGGCAGTTGATGCAGTTTGAGATTGTATGAATGAGGAGGTACTTTCCACACACAGAGGATGTCATTAGAGAAGGGTTTTTTTTCAGTTTGGTATCACCACACACAAACTACGCTGCCTACTCAAGAGCTCACACCTTTTCTGCAGGGGAGCATGAGGATTTCTTACAGTTCACATTCTTCTACGTGTCCTCTAAGAGTGATGCAAATTCCATTTCTTAGATGGACAGTTTTTTTGGATGGACAATAATCTCTAAACAGTAATGAAAGGATCTGACCTTTGTTAGCCCATCTTTTCGTTTTCCTGTGACACTTGAAGGGACAGAGATCTGGATTCCCATCTAACGGTTACCTGTGTTGTTCAGAGTCTCGTGACAGATCTGTGGGCCAAACTCAGCTGTTCTTGGAAACCAAGCCCGTCCCAGAGGGTGCCAGGTGCCAGGTGCAGCCAGTCACGGGGAGCGAGTTGCACACACACTTCAGCGTCTTCTGCACCTCGGGGAAAGAGGTACACTTTGTCCGAGGCATAGCGCACACATTAAAGTAAATGAGCGAGCAATAACATTCTGTGCATGTGTGTGTCTGTGTGTGTGTGTGTGTGTGTGTCCATATTAAAAGGATTTACTGTATGAGTACAGCTTCAGTGTAGGAGGAAAACAACCCAGGGTGCTGTACCACGGAAGAGATTTCCAGTATTATTTCAACCTTCCTTCAGGTGACCCCAGTGATGATTATAAAGGTAAAGACACAGACACACACACACACACACACACATTTGCATAGCATTCACAGTAAGGACATTCATTGACATAATGCATTCACTAGCCCCTTATCCTAACCGTAACCATCACAACTAAGTAACCTAAACCTTAGTAGTGACTTATTCCTAAACTTAACCTAACCTTATAACCTCAGCCTAACTTTAAGACATGTCTTCACCTTAAAATGTAATAAAATACATTATGAGGATCTGATTTTTGTCCCCCAAAGGAAGACAAGTCCCCATAATGTGACCGTGTAAACAGATTTAGGTCCCCACAACATAAGGAAATACCAGGTACACACACAAAAACACAGTGTTCTCATTGAGTGGTCCTTAATCCTTTCCCTGACCTTAACCATCACAACTAAATGCCTAACCCTCGCAATACACCTAAAAGTCTCGACCCTCAAAAAGCACTTTAAAGTTGTGAAGACGCGCCAAAATGTCCTCACAAAGATAAATTTGAATCTAAGTTTGTCTTCACATTCTACTATACTCAGATACACAAAGATCTATTATCGTCACAATTTATTTCACACTTATTAACTAAGGGCAAATGTTTTCTTGGTTATTGTCTCCATAGTAACAATTTATACAGAAATCAGAAGCAGCACATACGGAACAACCACGAAACCCTGTCCTGTCACTGTCCAAGTCCAGCCAGGCTTCCTCCGAGACACTTCACCTCATCATGATGATCCTGATCTGGAGCTGTAAGCATCACTGTGTCGTCACGTCACATTCCTGGATATTGTCATGGTCATTTTCAGGATTTCAGTAAAGGCTTTTATGAAGACTTAATGTGACATTACTGTGCGTCTACACCACCACTGATTCTCTGCAGGTCAGGTTCCGGTCTGAGGAACCTGTCAGCTCTAGTGAAGCTCGGGAACAGTCGGGAGATTGGTAACTACATCAGTCTACTCTCCAGCGTCCTGAACAGACTTAGCCTGGATACCGAGGCCAACACACAAGCACAGAGACATGTACGCTGTGTGTTAATTTGCACACTGTGTGAGCTCCAAAGCGGTGATCAGGTACAATAAGGATTCATTTCAACTTCTCTAATTGACAGCTATTACAGCGTTATAATAAGAACATGTAATGTCATTCACAGGCTTCAATCCTGGACAGCGTCTCCACGCTCAAAGACCTTCTACAAGTCACAAATCAAGTTGGTGGATGTTTATCATCTTTTATAGATGACGACGAACAAAAAGAAAGAAATATGATGCATTTCCCTTCATGCTTTTTTCTATTTTTAGGTGACTTTATCCAGTGTGAGACATGTGACACTTCACATTCAGGCTGTCTCATACCTGTTTGTGGAGTCCAGCACTGCAGCCACATATCACCTGGACCATAAGACGCTCAGCACCTTGGTCGTCCTACTTTCCTACAACTTGCAGGCTGCTGTCACAAATCGGGACTTCACACCTGAAACGCACAACGCAGATAACATTACACATGTGCGTGAATCAGACTCACACAATTGCTGCATACGAGCTTCAGCCACCGGGGATCTCATCGCAGGAGGATTGACCTCAGCAGAGCAGACGAGACGTCTTGTTGTCGACGTTCTGCAGACTGCGTCAGACCTGATGCTGGTGAGAGAAAACACCTATCAAATCATCTTCTGAACACACTTTTTAATGCTCTTCTGATATCCATGCTTCTTTTTGTGCAGACATATATTCTGTTCCACAAGGTCCAGCAGCACAGAGTCAGCACAGATCTCCTCACGTTATACGCCACGTACCAAAACCAAACCTCCACAGTGATCAGCAGCGGCTCCACCACCTTCTACATCCCCACTTCTCTCGTCCAGCTTCTGTTTGTTCATCACAGCAGAGCGACAGAGAGAAGGCAGCGTCCGCCTTGTGTGCTCGGCCTGCTGACCGAGCTCGCCACCGACCCTTACACCTCCACCCGCCGTCCCACACAGGTGACGAGCAGCTGATGTGTGGTCATGGAGTCATGTAAACACAAAGGTTTCGTTACTTATTCTCTTTCTCTCTCTCTTTCTCTCTCTGTGGTGATTTCCAGTTCAGTGGACCAGTGGTTGACCTGAGTCTGTACAAGTGCAACACAAGGAGGAAGATCCCTGTTCGATCCCTTGTTCTGCCAGTCAGCGTCCAGCTGCGACATCCACCAGGAAACGTATGCACCGTCTGTCAGAGTTTCCCACATTTTTTATATTTTGGACCTACTTTTAAAAGACGACAAACAATCATGACCCAATTTACAATATACTATCAGAGGCAATTACTGCCATTTCGGTAAACAAGACATTTCTATATTAGTCATTAGTTTAAGTCTAACCTATACATTTAAGTCTACATGTAATTTCAACATATTAACAGATGCTCACACTCAAACTTTCTGCAGAAAAAAAGGTTCTCAAATGTTATACAATGACTGTTTACAAGCAAGTGTGCAAGAATTGTGCAAGAAAAAGTGTACAAATAGTCAAATTCAAGAGGAACTAACTAAATGCAACTAACATTTATTTTCAGCATCTATAAATCTGTTGCCCAATTAGTTGTTTCTTGCCGAAAGTGTCAGAAAATGGTTTAAAATTTCAAATGACGACATCGTCAAATGTTTTATTGTGTTCAGAAAACCAAAAATATTCTGTGTACTGTCACAAGGGAGCAAGGAAACCCTGCATATTCACATTAAGTTAAAATCAGAAGCAACTTTCAATTTATTTAGAAAAACACACTTAAAGTGATTGACTATCAAAATAGTAGTTGATTCCTTATGTAATATATCTGAATAACATATAAATAACACTTCAATAAAGACATAAATAAAACTATTCTCTATATATATGAGTATATAAGAATATAATCACCTAATCACGTTGTGTTCATACATGCGTGAGAAAAACAAGCCACTCTTAAAGGCTGTTAAAAGGCAAAAAAACAGCTACAGCGGTTAAAGCAGGGCTGTCAAACTATCCCTGTAACTTTATCTTTTCTGTAGAGGAGCTCTGTGCACGAGCACGTCCTGGTCCACACGCAGGTCAACTACCACAGCTTCAACCTCACCCAGGACCATTTGCATCAGGCCGTGCAGTTGAGCGTGGAGTTCACGCCGCCGCCCAACAAAGTGTTTCCCGTCATGCTGCTCTTCAGGTACAGTACATGTGTGGCGACTTGTTCAGCTATTATTATCATCATCACATGACACTTGACAGTAATGCTTTCTGTTCTGGCAGGATGTTTGAAAAGCCGACTCCCAGCATGCATCACCTGCGCAGGATTCATGACTGGGAGAGCGACAGCATTTGCATCACTTTGCCCCCGTCGTACCTGAACGGTGAAACATGTCTCCTCTCTGATGCCTTCAGTGAATTGATTGTTGCATTAAAGATAAAATATGTAACATTTCAGCATTACTAATATGTAAAAAAGAGACTTGAAGCTCTGCCTGTAAAGCACAAACACACAGGGAAACCAAACTATCATGATCCCATGCTGCTGCCCACTGGCATCAAACTAGCTCCTTAGTTGTTGGGTTTTTCTCTTTGAGAGAGACTTACATACTGTGTTTTTAAGAATAAATTGTTATGCTGAATACTGAATAATGTTAACTCTCATCATTGTACTACAGTATATAGATGTTTTAACTATTATTATACCTAACCTTATCATGTAGGAGTGTGCAATCACTTAAAATGACATTCAATAGCATTAACTAATTCAATCTCATTGACGCAAAAGACAAGAATGAGATAAGCTGTAGCCACGTTTAGAGAGTATGACACTTTTAAAATGTATATGTAGTGTTGCAATGTCTAATTTGTGTCATTTAATATTTCATCAAGCTATTTACTTACTCTAGCAGCAGGGGTCGGTCACCTGGCACTGCTGAACGCCGAGTTTGGAAAAGCGCACAGACACAAGCACCTGAGTGAACAGATCAGCTACAGTCTCACCTTGGTCAGCAGCCAGTGTTTGTCCTGGGATGACCACCAGGGGGCCTGGACTCACCGTGGCTGCAGGACACAGCGGGGAGACACAACGTCTGCTGTCAACTGCAGGTAAGGCCTGAGTGTTGGACACAAACACACATACTCTGGATGTTGACATTTAAACTCTTCTTACCTGCTGTTGGTTCCAGTTGTCACCAGTTGAGGCCACTGACAGTGGTGCAGCACCACATCCAGAGCAGCAATGACACATCCAGTCTGGAGCCATTCCTGAGGTGATCCTCCCTCCAACAATGTCTCTCTGTAAGCAGAGAAGAAGGAAAACAAACTGTCATTCTGATCATTTTTGTCATTCTCTCTTTCAGTGTGTCCCAGGATCTCACCGTGCTGGCTGTGCTGGTGCTGTGCGCGTGCCTGTGCCTCCCAGTGTCGGTGGCGTGCAGGAGAGAAGACGCCGACAACGAGAAGCACCGGAGAGTCCACTATCTCTCCGACAACTCTCCATTTGACCCGTGTCTTTATGCTGTGACCATCTACACTGGCCTCTGCTCTGCAGCCACAATGACTTCAAAGGTCACACAAAGTGCATATATGTTTTAGTTGTTGTAGATGCAGTATCTCCAGTACCTGTATCTGCAGTACATTCACTACTTGCATGTCTTTGAATCAGGTTTACGTCACGCTGTACGGTGAAGACGGAGTCTCCCACACAAAGGAACTACAGGTCCCAGGGTGCACTCTGTTCAGAAGGAACTCTCAAGACACATTCTTACTCAGGTAAAGTCCACCCCAAAGTCAAATGCTATCATCCACAATATGTATTACTATATTATGCATAATTATGTTTGTATAAGTGTATAATCACTTTGAAATATACATTGTTTGATATTTGTAGCCTTGGGATAAGACTTTTATATAAACCTCAGCCAAAGGGCCTCACAGATGAGAAAGAACAACATCCTCCCTGGTATGTGAAGGCCACCACAGTTCACTGGAAAAGGGAGGGATGAGTGGAGGAGTAATCTGTATGTTACAATCAATCAGCGGTCTCACCATTAGATGCCACAGATTCTTAACACACTGGACCTTTAAAACATCATTATTATTATTATTATTATTATTCCAAAAACACCTACGTCAGTGTGTAGTGTCTGTGTGTCTGGCACCACAGTGCAGCAGAGAGCTTGGGATCTGTGTGGGGGGTTCACATCTGGCACGACGGCTCTGGACCGTCGCCGGACTGGTACCTGAAACACGTGGAAGTGTCTGAGGTGAGGTAGAACCATGTGTGGGGGTTTTTTTTGTCTGTAAATGTAAATGTGCATGGAACATAAAAGTTGCTTCTGTGTCAGGTGAACAGCAGACGTGCTTGGCTGTTCCTCAGTCAGTGCTGGCTGGCTGTGAGCAAAGGTGATGGCCAGGTGGAGAGGATGCTGCGTGTCTGTACCCACGGACTAGGCTTTGCTGAGGTAGAATCACATAGGAACACAAAGTAAAAACAGCTTCTACTTGCTCCATGTGACCAGATGCCCGTCTGTTTGCAGATGTTGCGTTTTAAATTATCCGACCTCTTGGCCGACTTCCACATCTGGATGTCTGTGTACAGCTGCCCCTGCCCTAGCTTGTTCACACATGCTCAAAGACTTGGTGTGTGTCTGCTGCTGTTGTTGGGGTACTCGTGCGTCAACACGGTGATCATATCACAAATGGACGATCAGGTAATTTAACGATGAGACACTCACAGTGCATCTAAAAAGCACGTCAACAAGCAACAGCTGTCCTTTGTAATCCCTTGTTTACAGTTGCCGTTCGAGTTGGGCTTTCTCGACGTATCGGCGGTCTCTGTGGCAACCGGACTATTAAGTGTGGTGGCAGTGTTGCCCGGGGCAACGGGGATATCTTGTCTATTTCGACTGCGTGAGGTCAAGCGGAGGAGGTCAGGAGTCCAGCAGGGGAAAGGGAGAAAGACTGAAAAGGGTTTTGTTGAAGGTGAGGTTTGAATTTATGAAGAGTTCTTTCTTCTGTCTTACGTTCTATAGTCACTGAGGTCTTTAATATTAAAATTAGAGCCTGTCTCTGCTTTGGAAATGTTGGCAAAGTTACAGACTTGGCGACTGGGGAGACCACAGTACAGTACAAAGGATATATTGTGCTCATTCAGGCAGTTAAAGATGAATCATGTAGATATGCAGTAGCACTTAAATTATAACTGGAGTTATATGGAGAGTCTGAAAGTGTACCAAGCAAATATTGCACCAGCAGCAGCAGCAGCAGCAGCAGGCTGGACTGTTGTTGATATAAGTCAGACTGGATTAGTGTTGACAGAGTCTGTGTCCACTGCAGCCTCACATTTCCCTTCTTGGCTAACAGGAGAGGAACCTGATGTGGTTCTCTGCTCTGGAGTGGACATAAAAATGCTGGTTTTCTCAGTAATCAAAGCTTTTCAACCACCTTCAACCCAATTCTTACTATTTACCAATGACCTAAAACTGCTTCTGACCACATGTTTGCACCATTTTTATTTTTATTATTTTATTTCCTACCTTTTTGCATCATTCCAGTTTTCATTGCTCTATTTACAGATTCTCTTTCGGTAAATGACAGTGTCGCCCATGCCTCCTGGAACAAACTTGAGCAGTGGCTACAGGAAGCCTGGAGGAAAACAAACCAGGTTAAATATTAAGCATCTTTTTCTGTTCTTTTCTTTCGTATATAATCCATTTTTAGGCATTCTAAAAGGCATTTGAATCACTGCGTCTCACCCTTGTGTTCTCTAGGGCACAGACGGGCTCCCGTTGTCCACTACGATTCTGGAAAATAAAGACACAGATAAAGAACCTGTAAACCGACCAGATGTGATCATAACAAAGGAGGATGATCCAGCAGTTAAGAGCAGTCTGGTACTTCAGAATTTGACGTCGCGCTCGAAGCAGGTTGACGATCATGAAACGATGCAAGGAAAACAGCTTGATCCAGCAGATGTTCTGTCTGGTATGAAAGATGAAGATCACATCGTTCAGAATGAGAAAGTAGATCCTGGAGGAAAATGTCGTTATCATGCAACCGACAAACTGAAAGGGAGAAGAAATGGAGCAGCAACCCGGTGGTGTCACCGTTTGGCCTGGACTCTCTGTCTGCTGTTGTGCCTTTGCTGTCTGGTGCTCTCTGCTCTGCTGGGAATGAGGTACTGGAGGTCCTTTGTTTGACATATATGAATAAATGAGTGAAGCCAGTACTGATGATTAATTGTAAATTGTTAATTGTGCTTGTGTCAGATTTAGCAGCAGCAAACTTCTGCTTTGGATACACTCCCTTTTCTTCTCGCTGGTGTTTTGCATCTTCATCATCCAGCCAGCTGTGGTAAAACCTTTCCTTTGCATTGACAGCTACATTCATTTCAAATGAATAAGAATGCATTAAAGTCCAAGCTTGACAAGTTAAGTTTGGAAATAATGTTCTTTTCCTTTTCCAGATAGTCGCCGTGGCAGCGACTGTCTCTTTTTGGCACAGAAAAAGAGCAGATTTCCATTCTTTCACCAGAATTGAAGAGTTTGAAGTAGACCTGTGCAGCTGTACTGATGCTGATGGACCAGAGAAGCAGTTCAAGCCTCAGGAAACATGTTCAGACTTTGAGAAGGTGATCTCCATCATGTTCCCTTTCAATCCCTTTCTTCTTTTCGCCTTCTAAATATCAAGTCCATTATTTCTGATCTCTGACAGCTGCTTGCCGCTCGTCAGCGAGCTCGCTACCTGCGTCTCGTACACCCACCGACTCCAGCAGAGCTGAGGAGAAGTCGGGGGAGGAAAAGAAGAGGGACTCTCATTCACAACACCCTCAGGTGTGTGTGTGTGTGTGTGTGTGTGTGTCTGTGTATGATTTACAGGTGTATATTAAGGAACTCTTGCTTTGTCATCCAGGGATTTGTGTGTCTGTGTCTCCATGATTTTCCTGATGCTGTGTGTAACACACGGCAGCTCATTCAGTGACCGTTACCACCTCAACCAAGCTGTAAGAAAACACTTTATAAGGTAACACTCACACACACATGGATTATCTCTCCCTCATTGTGTTGTGCTCAGATGTAAAGCTCTCCAACTGCTTCAAAATCATGTTGTTTTTTTTCAATAGGAATAATAAGAATTGTGACTTTATGTCCATACAAAACCATGAGGACTGGTGGAGGTGGATACAGACCAAGCTGCTAAATGTGTTGTATAAGAACACATCAACAATAAATGAGGTAGACAACAAAAGCTACCTCATCACAGACTGACTATGAAAATAATTTGATTGTGAATACAGATCTCTGAATAACGTTGTGGATGAAAGATCTTCTTCCTTATTTTATCAATAAAAAAATACAAAAAAACAAACAAATTAAATTAATTTTACAGCCTGGTATTTTGTTGTCATTCAGCAATCCCACATCTTGATTGGAGAACCCATCCTGTGGAAGACGGGGATATACAGCTCGTTACAGGAGCACGTAAGTAACAGAGAGAGTGAGACTACTTTATAATACTAATAATTTATATACTTTTTGAAAGATCAGCAGTCAGAGAAAAAGCAGAGACCTCTTCACTCATCACAGTTTTTTTTCTTTTTACACTAAACCTCCTGTAGAGGGTGCTGTAGGCCAGGAATCTATAGGCCACCGATTGAACAGAAAAGTACAGTAATAATACAGATTATTCAGGTGGTAGATTTGGATTTAAATCCAAGTCATAAAGTTTAATTTTAATTTTAATGATAAGAGTAAAATTCAGATTTGACTTAAGTTAAGCCTGCTTCATGTACTGTATGTGGGCTTTGGACCAGCACCATGACAACACTTATTCACACTCGGTGGCTGGACACATTAGCATGTAGACTAAAGGAACCAGGGATCAAACCCCAACCAACCAGTTGGAAGATGGCCCCTCTGTTGGTGGTTGTGGTGATCATCATTTCTGTGTTTTATGTCTGCTTTTTTCAGGTCTTCGGTCATACTTTTCCACCAGAATCTCTTTTCCCAGACTTCACTGCTACAGTTCCCACAGTAACGCCCATGAGGACGTGTGGCCACCTGGGCTGCTACGCTGGGCACAGCACTGCGTCTGGCCTCGGCCACACTAAGTGAGAGTCACACATAGTCGTTCACGTTCTCTACAAGAATCATCACTGTGGAATCATCACTGTGAAGTATCTGTCACTGTTCATGTCATCAGGTCTGACGCCGCGAGCAGACTGACTCTCCTGCGCTCAGACGGCTGGTTGGACAGACGGACGGTGGCCCTGAAGGTCCAGTTTACCTTGTTCAGCCCTGCACCCAACTTATACACCAGTGTGACCCTGCTCACTGAGCAGAGCCCCACTAGTGTCCTGTTGCCCTCTTCTAAAGTCCAGTCAGTGAGGGTTTATTCCACTCCTGCTGTGTGGGACTATGTTGTCATGGTGTGCCAGGTAAATGACTTCATCACAGCAACACCGTCACAAAGCTCATCAGAACATTTGACCCAGAAATATCGCGATGATGAAGTTGATTTTAAATCTTCACGTTTTCTTCTCCTCTAGCTCGTTTTCCTCCTGTTGTCTCTTCTGCAATTCTGTCTTCAAATGTGCACTTTGATGCAGCAAGGGCTGATGGGATACTGGAAGACGCCCTGCAACTGGCTAGAAGTGAGTCCTCCACCAACATAATAACTACCAAAAAGACACACACGTCCATGTCATACACCGCACAGTGCAAACAGGACCATGATGACCCAGCCGAGAGGGTAAAGTAACCCGTAGCTCTTAAACTAACACACAGACAGACGTGAGGGTCAAAGCACACAGCAGAATGGTGTAATGTGAGTCTGACGTGTGGCCTGTTTGAATAAAAAAATATACACTGTACCTCACTTTTGCAGGTCGCTCTGCTGACAGTGACACTCGTGCGCTGTGTTTATTACGCCCATCACTCCATCGTCATCACGGACGCCGCCGAGCTTCTGCAGAGACGCAACGGACATGTCGACGTCAGCTTCTTGGCGTCCTGGGAACAAGTGAGAGAAAGACATGAATGAAGGCGGGGGGGAAGGAGGAACAGAGAGATCGAAAAAAGCTGTTCCTTGATCGTCTTTAAAGGCCCAATTTAGTGACTACAGATTTTTTTCCTTTCTTTCTGTCTCTGTGTGTCAGAGAACTACAGTGGCCTTCAAATACCAGAGAGGATGTCATTCTTTTCAGTTTTAAACACAAAATGCAACATCTGGCTGGTTTATCCACTATAAATATGGCAGCACAAGATGCTGGACTCCATAAAGCAAAGATTTAAGTGCATAAAAAGGCTTATTCTAAGACTACAAAAGAAGTGCTTGTACTAATGGGTACTATGATGCTTCTAAATATGTTAGGAACAGTGAATACACTGATTGGATCCAAATGCACGAGACAGGGGGCACGATGGAAGATTCAAGGGTCTTTATTGTCCTCTTGAACAGACAAACTAAATCATAAATACTTCTTCCTAGAAGCTGAATAAACAAGACAAAACTTGGCTCTTGAGCTAAAGTTTGAGCAAAAGGCAACACAGGACGCTGACGTGTTCTCTGAAAGCATAAACGACACACTGGCACATGACAGAGGGACTGGGGACACTATATAGGGAAGAGGGAATCAAGGGCAGGTGCCAGTGATTACTTAATGATCACCAGGTGAAGTGCATGAGGTAATTAGGAGATATGTGTCAAGACAGATGAGGGAACAACGCGACAGGAAGACATGAGCGTTTACCAAAATAAAAGGGGAAGTGAAAATCAAACCCAACACCAAAAGTGATAAGAACTTAACGTGACTTTAAACATAAACTAACACAAAAACTGACTAAACAAGACTAAAACACTAACATATCAGGATAATTATGAATAAAATGTGATTAACACAAGATACGAGACACTGTAATTCTCTCTTCTTGGTTTGCTGTTTTTGCTTAACACACCTTTATTAAACACACAAGGAAAAACCTAACTGTCTGGTTGAGACATCCTGTTGTGCAAGGATTAATGATATGTGAAATTAAGAAAGACAGCAGCTGTTTTCCAGTGATAAAACCCCCCCCAAAACAACGTTATCTTGTCTTTGCAGGACATTCGTACTCTGTGTGGCTTGACACTTTTCCTTCTCACCCTGAAGTGTGTGACTGTGTTGAGGGGGAACGAAACCTTGGCGTCCTCTGCCACGCTGTTCACCCGCTCACTCTGCAGCCTCTGCTGGCCCATGGTAACCTACACATGTACCTACCTAAACATGTAAACAGTGCAAGCAGAAAACCATGTGCAACTTGTGTGCATAGTTTTACTAATGTGGTTTTAACATGGATAATTCCGTGTCCTACCCATACATGTGATGCTGGAGTCACTTTTCTGTTTTCACCCTCACGGCTGTGACTGTGTGAGTGTTGTGATTTTACCTTGTGGATTTGGTCAGTAGTGAAGACCTGTGAGTGCCCTTCTAGGTTTCAGGTCTGATCCTACTGGTGGCGCTGTCCTGTGCAGGAAATCTTCTGTTTGTGCAGCGGTCCTGGGCTTTCAGCTCTATTCCCCGCTCGCTCCAGACTCTGCTCTGTCGCTGTGGGGGTGTCAGACCCCTCAGGAGCCTCCTTCTCTCTGGACGGGATTTTCTGTTCTGTGGAACGCTTTATCTGTCTTCCACTATGGTGTGGACAGCAGTGGTAAAGACATATAACCTTTGCCTTTCAATAGACTTTCAGTCTGTTTCACAGCTGCACAGCCTCAGAAAGTGGATCCCTGTCATGTTCTCATAGGTAATAGCTGTGGTGTCCACGTTGGTGCGAAGAGCCAGAAGATCTGAGAGCAGGAGGGACACAGTCTTCACTGTGGCAGAAATGGGAAGCTACATCACACAGAGGCTTTCTGAGTTTGTTTTGAAGCGTGAACCAAAATGGATTGATGATCACGTGGAGAGCAGGGTGAGGAAAACGCTGTGAAAGTACTTTTTTCCTTCGTCTTACTTCTGCATTATTACACACCAGAAGTAAACACAGAAAATTGGGGATAAGGCCCCCTGCTTAGGGGCGCAACAGCCCTTAACTTGTCCTGGAATTCAAACCTGCAACCCTCCACCACTTACAAGTCCAATTACCTTGAGCTTGGCAAAGCTTTGCCATCACTGTACAATCACTGTTTGACTAACATTTCTCAATTAAATGTCAATAATACATGTAATATGTACTAATAAATATTTAATCATGTACCTTATACCGTATACAAATCCTTATGCTCTGTTTTCAGACTTTCTACCTTGAAGAGTTTGAAAGCCTGGTAGATGAGCTGCTGTTCAGACTCAACGCTCTCTCTAACTGCCTGCACCACACTCTGCCTCCGAAACTCCATCACGACGCGGAGGAGAAGGACAGTCCCATCGCGTCACCCACACGGGAAGCCCTCAGCATGGACACATGGGTGAGGCAGCCTTTTGTCAAACATGCAGACTCGTGCATGCAAACATACTTCATTTGTTTCTTCTGGAAAAAAACGTGTTATTTGGACACTTTGTGATTTCCGTTGCAGGACTTTGGAGGAGCACGAATGGCAGAGGAGAAACTCAGGTACTCAAAGTTGTTCAGCATCGAATGAGGCTTCATTAAATCAGTATCTAAATGTCATAAATAACAAAAACAATAAGAATTCCTAACTGCATCACCAGGTCCATGCTTGAACTAGAGATGCTGCAGTGTTTGCAGCAGAGAAGCCAACAGAGAAACACTTCAGACACCGTCGTAGCATCTACTAACCAGCAGCAACCTGAGGAAAGAGAAGAAGAAGAAGAAAATCCAGGACTAAACAGGCCGTCCCTCCAAGAGTCAGCATCAGTCATCGAGATGTGGACAGAAGATGTTATGCAGACGCAAGACGGCCACTGGATTAACACAAATGACAGTTGCTGGATAAGCAAAACTCAGGCCACCCATACTGAGGTGGTGGTGGAGGTTCTGGTACATGACGAGCCTGGAGATGCAGAGTCAGATACAGGAGGTTCCATACGTCTGAAATAGTTCAGGCTGAAACTCTGCGGTGCATTTAATCTACATTGTAAGAGCTCCTCTTCTTCTGACTTGAGCAAATTGAATTTGGAATAAGCTGAAATGCCTCTTACAGGAACTTAATAGTGAATAACTATGTAATAAATTAATGAAAAATGCATCTGTAGGGTACAAAACCAAACACTCGAGGCTTTGTGATTCATCAATAAAAGTGTGTTTCGTTTCCCATTTGTTAGTAACATTATAATTAATCATGTTTTGTTTTTTTCTCAATTAACACAGATTGAAAGAAAAAAGTAAGATATACATTTTGGGAAACTATTAAGAATAGTCTTGGTCACTACATTTACATTATTTGGTTGGTTGGTTATTGTGAATAATACTTCTACCTTTCTTTGTTAGAAAAGTCATGTTTCTTCTTTTAGTTTTTTTTGCTGTGGAAAACATACTACAAACTACAAACAGTATGTCTTGAACATCCTAAATAGATAAATTAGTATTTAACACTTTGACCCTGATCTGTGACTGATATTCATAGTTTGGTGAACACATGTGGGCTTTTTATCAAAGTCCAAAGTAAGAGCAGACAAAATGGTGTATAAAAATATGCAGGGTTTTCTTTCAGACCATGATGGACAAGACTATTTCCATGTAAATTAAGAAGATTTAAGACAAATATAGTATTTGTTAATCTGCCCTTTATCTGGAAAATGAACCTTCATCCCAAAGTTCAAAGCACTATTCCATGTTAATTGAGGTAAAAAACAACTTACAAGACCTACATTAAAATGAAATGTACCCATCACTATCAGAGACAGGAAACTTAAAAAAATAAAAAATAAAAAGGACCAATAACGTCCTCCAACGTTTCTGACTGAAGAGTTAAGTGGCGACTTGTGATTGGAGGAGAGCGGGTGGCGAGAGCCAATCACAACGTGGCAAGTCAGACAAGTTCCAGACGGAGGTGGTGGCGTTCGTGATTTCTGTGTGTTTAGTTTGTATGAAACCACCAGCCAAAGGCGCCCACGGCCACATTATCAGCAGTATTGATCCGGGACAGCGGACACTTCGATGACATTCATCGGCGCTAACTGCTGAGCTAACTAGTCCGCTGCTTCGGAGAAAAGAGGGGAGGCACGTCGTTGCTAACACAGCTGCATCATCAGTGGACAATGAGGAAGGTTGCGCTGCTGCTCATTGTTCTGCTCGGCGTTGCTTACTTTGCAACTGTCAGCAGGTGTGAAGATGGTGAGTCTTTGTTGTCTTTGTTTGTGTGTTTTCTGAGTGGAAAAAAGCAAGTTAAGTGAGCCATGTTGCTGCTGCATATGCTCTGCTGGTCCTGTTAGCATGCTGGCTAAAAGGACGGGACAGCTAATAACAACACAACTGCCAAAAACACACAAATATGCACCAACCTGCACCGTTACATTCATATTAGGCTCTTCCAACGTCATGTTTTACTTACACATGCGCGGTCATGTATTGTGATAGAAGGTGGATAAACCCAAGCTCCGGTATCTGACAGGATATGCACTCATGTTGTTAATTGGTACACCCGTTCAACTTTTTGGAAATGTAAATGCAGTGAAATATCGCGATATTTTGCGTGGCGATATTATATCGCTTGTGAAACACAAAGTATCGGGGTTTTTTGCATGTCATTTTTTTTAAACTGATGTTACAAGCATTCAACTTTTTGTGGATGAGTATAAAAACATCAATTGATGTTTCAGTCCACTAGATGGTGCCACTTGCTCACAGCTGTTGTCTAAGTATATCGCAATATCGAGATAATGAGATAAGATAATGTATTGTGACTTACATATCTAAATAATATCATATTGTGGTTTCTCTGGCGATTCCCACCCCTAGTAAATACCCGATCAGCCAATCACAGAGCAGCAAGGCTGAACAATTAAATTCGAAATCGCAATACGGTCGACTGCTATTTTCAAATTGCAGGAGCACAATATTTCCTAGAAATATCGTGTGAGAAAGAAAACATCCAGTGAGCAGCAGCCCTTGATAATGACAAAGGAAAATGGCTCGACTGGTTTGAGATGACAGTCAGGCACTAGTAACTCAAACAATCACTGAAGTATGCAAAAGGACATCCCTGAATGCACACCACACCACATCTACAGCAACAGATGATCACACTGGGTGTCACCCTGTTCAGCAAAGAACAAAAATACAGAAGGTTGGAAAAATGTTGTTTGGTCTCAGTCTTGATTTCTGTTGTGAGTAAGATGTAAACAACGTGAAAGAAATGAACCGTCCCCATATGAGTGGTTCAGGCTGGTAGTGTAACAGTGTAGGGTAAATATTCTTGTCTAACTTTGAGACCCTTATCATTGCTGACCTTGTCCATCGCTTTATGACCAGTGTTCCCATTTTCTGATGGCTATTGCAGCGCAACAATGCACCACGTCACAGAGCTGTAAACTTGTTGGGAACATGAGAACGAGTTAACTGCACTCGAATGCCCTCAATCCTGCAGCAACTCTGTGATTCTATCATATCCACATGGAGCAAAATCTCACCTTGTTGAATCTGTGCTGTGGTGAATTAAGGTAGTTATAAAGTCAAAAGTGGGTCCAACCCAATACTAGCAAGATATATCTAATAAAGTGGCGAGTGAGTGTGTGTTGCTATAGTATCCATAACTGCCGGTCAATAAAAAAGTAAAATGCGTGTAATTCTTCTAAGCAGTCTGTTGGTGGCATCCACACACCACCACAGCTTTACACACACTCACTGAAGTCAATTTGTCTTCTAGATGGTACAGAGGAGAGAGAGGAGGCTGAAGAGGACAGTGATGATGAAGAGGAGGAGGACGAAGATGACGACACAGAAGTGAAAGAAGAGAACGGGGTCCTGATTCTCAACGACAACAACTTCGAAACATTCATGGAGGGGAAGGACACAGTATTAGTGGAGTTTTATGCTCCGTGGTACGTTTGCCCTCTTTTGCATTTAATTCAGTACATTTGAGTCAAAAATAAATGGTATAAAGCAGCAGCAGCAGAGGAGGAGGAAAAGCATTTCCCGATACAAATTCTACAGCATGCCACTTTGTTTTCACATCTTCAACAAACCTTTGAATAATGATCTACTCTTGGTTTTTCCTTAGGTGTGGCCATTGCAAACAGTTTACTCCAGAGTATGAAAAGATTGCTCAGACTCTGAAGGAGAATGACCCTCCTATACCTGTGGCCAAAGTGGATGCAACAATAGCCAGCGACTTGGCGAGCCGGTTTGAAGTGTCGGGTTATCCCACCATCAAGATCCTTAAAAAGGGGGAGCCTGTGGACTATGACGGAGAAAGGACACAGAAGGGTATGAGCAGTATCATATTTTTTAACACTTTCAGCATCAATTTAAAAAGAGTAGAAAATAAATGTACTGGATTTGTTTGTTGCAGCTATTGTCGATCGGGTTAAAGAGGTGGCTCAACCAGACTGGAAGCCTCCTCCTGAGGCTACACTGGTGCTGACCAAAGACAACTTTGATGATATTGTGAACAATGCAGACATCATCCTGGTGGAGTTCTACGCCCCATGGTCAGTTATGTAACACAGATGGTTTAATTGCCACTGTAAAAGTTATAAAAATAACTGATAGTGATAAAAAAAAAAAGGCTCCTTGTAATTTGCTTGTTGTAATTGACCTCCAGGTGCGGACACTGTAAACGTTTGGCTCCGGAGTACGAGAAAGCGGCCAAGGAGCTGAGCCAGCGCTCTCCTCCCATCCCTCTGGCCAAGGTGGACGCCACAGTGGAGAACGAGCTCGCCACACGCTTTGGAGTCACGGGTTATCCCGACCTGAAGATGTTCAGGAAGGGCAAAGTGTTTGAATACAACGGACCCAGAGAGACGCATGGTAGGACACCGACTGTGTCACACACAGAGCTTGTGGATCTGCACATTCATTTTCTGCCTGCGCTTCAGCACAAATTCATGTCTTTCACTTCCTCTCCAGGCATCGTTGAATACATGGGTGAGCAGGCAGGGCCTCCCTCCAAACAGGTCCAGGCAGCAAAACAGGTGCAGGAGCTCATTAAAGACGGTGATGATGCCATCATTGTCGGCGTGTTCTCAAGTGAACAGGATGCAGGCTACGAGGTCTACACCGAGGCATGTAAGTCACTCCCGTTGTGTGGATTTAATGGAAACATTTGGTTTTGGCTATTCTTTGTGACAATGCAGCAAATGTAGGAAACCAAAATGTTTGCTAGAACTTGGCCTTATGATGTTTTTCTTCCTGTTGCTGGTCTTCTGACAGGTAATGCACTGAGGGATGACTTCACTTTCCGTCACTCCTTCAGCTCTGAGGTGACCAATCTACTAAAAGCGTCACCTGGTCAGATTGTCATTGTTCACCCTGAAAAGTTCCGCTCGAAGTACGAACCAGTGTCGCAAACATTTGCACTGAAGGTACTGTCATTTTTCCAGCTGGTTGGGTTTTTTAATCACACTTTACTTTACTTTACACTTTTGCTTTCAGTTTGATCGAATAATGGCAGTCACTGCGGCTTTGTCCTGGGTTAAAGTAAAGGTTTGTTTTGACTAACATTTCACAGGACTCTACATCAGTGTCAGAAGTGCAGGAGTTCTTCAAAAAGCATGTGATTCCCCTGGTGGGCCACAGGAAACCAAGCAATGATGCCAAGCGCTACACAAAACGACCCCTGGTGGTCGTGTACTATGGAGTTGACTTCAGCTTCGACTACAGGAAAGGTGAGAGTTTTTTTTTTAAAGGCTTTTTTTTACCTAATCTTTTTTATCTTAACTCGGCAGATTTAATTTATAAAGCTCTTTATTTCAATCCTAATCAATTTTAGCTACTCAGTTCTGGAGGTCCAAGGTCCTTGAGGTGGCCAAAGACTTTCCAGAGTACACGTTCGCCATCGCCGATGAGGAAGACTTCGCAGAGGAGCTGAAGAGCCTGGGCCTGAGCGACAGTGGAGAGGAAGTCAACGTGGGAATTCTAGCAGATGGAGGCAAAAAGTTCGCTATGGAACCAGAAGAGTTTGACTCTGACGTGCTGCAAGACTTTGTAATGGCATTTAAGAAAGGTGAGCGTTGCGTATTATCGTTAAGATGGGATCATGTATAACTTTTTACAAAATGTGATCGCTTGATTACTCCTAGAGAGGTTGAAAGAATCAAAATTACTCACATTTCATGATCTCTTCCTAATGATTTGTGTGTTAACTACTTCTGCCTCTTTTTCCACAGGAAAGCTCCAACCTATCATCAAGTCCCAGCCGGTGCCAAAGAACAACAAAGGGCCAGTGAAGGTTGTGGTTGGGAAAACCTTTGACGAGATCGTCATGGATACCCAGAACGATGTCCTGATTGAGTTTTATGCTCCCTGGTGCGGCCACTGTAAGAAACTGGAGCCCGACTTTTTAGCTCTGGGCAAAAAGTACAAAGGAGAGAAGAACATTGTGATCGCCAAGATGGACTCCACAGCCAACGACGTGCCAAACGAGAACTACAAAGTGGAAGGCTTCCCCACGATATACTTGGCACCAAGTAACGGCAAGCAGAGCCCCATCAAATTTGAAGGTGGAGACAGAACAGTGGAAGGGTTCAGTAAGTTTTTGGAGAAACATGCCACAACACTGTCACAGAGGAGAGATGAACTTTGAAACACGGTCCTAACCAGTAGCTGAGAACTCCTCATACCGTGCACAGGCAGAGACTTGGGGGGGAACCAGAGGGAGGTGAAATCAAACGGTGTTACTGAGTTGCTGTGATGATTACTATGTTCAATCATCATTTTAGTTTCTGTTCATTCCAAGAGATTTCTTCTGTTTCTAAAAGCATGTAAGCACTGTTGAAGATCGAACCCTTTTTAAATAAAACTCAAAATGATGGTGGCTCTGTGCACCAACACTTAACTGTGACTCTGTTTTACTGGAACTGAATTCAGGTCAGGTCAGACAATGTTAGTAGCATAGTATACACTTGAAAGCAAGTGTTTTTAGAAATTCTAAAAGTTTAATTTCATTTTGAACATTAGTATTACATATGTCTTCATTTAGTTGAGGATTTCCTTGTCAGTACTTGGTCTTTCTCATTACTTTTAAAAACTCTCTAGTCAGTCATAAATCAAAGAATCACCTAACATGACTGTGACACAAGAGAAACAACATTGCAGGGGAGAAAGGCACCTGAAATGGATCTAAAAACTAAACCTGACAAATTTGGCCATGTGATACTACCTCAAGTAGTACTCCCTCAAGTACAGATAATCAGGACATCATTGCATGCTTCATATAAAGGGCAGGAAAGCTTTGATTGCACATTTTTTGACTTGCTGTCTAAACAAGACATCCAAGTTTTTTCACTGACGGGATACGGGCTCAAATGCACTTAAAGGTGAAGGCACTGAAAGTTAGTTTTTCGCATCGCTACGAAAACTCCTGTGTGAAGCGCAGATGGAACTCGCGGATCCTCTGCAGCACAATCTTCAGCTTCTCGGTGGGTGGCAAGATGGTCATCCTGGGCAGATTAGGATGGGCAGATTAAAGGCAAAACAAGTGTTAGAGGTGTGGTTCAATCAGAAGCAATGCCACATTTTCGGGATTAAAAATGCCCGAGTCGCTGTACTAACCTGAAGTGGAATGTTCCCTCTCTCTGCCCGAAGCCACTACCTGGTACCAGACAGATGCCCTCCTCATTCAGGAGCCTCATACAGTAGTACATGTCTGGGATTTGACCCAACTCCTACAAACACACATTTGTACTCATGTAAGTAGTTATCTTCTCTGGAGGTGTATTCGTGTGATGCAGGACATATGGAAAAACACACCTTGGCCTTGTCGATGGCCTTCTGTGGTATAGTGATGCGGGGGAAAGTGTACATGGCCCCCTGGACTGGATTACACGTGATGCCAGGTACTGTGTTGAAGGTCTGTTCCGTTAACCTGGCCTTCTCTGCCAAAGCTGCCAACACTTCCGTCTTTTCCTGGACAGAAAGTCAAAAACCACGTGAACTCAACTGAAATCGACGCACTCTGGAGCATTTGTCAAGATCAAGATCAACTTAATTTTTTTTCCCAGACCTTCATGAATGTGGCATGGGAGGGCTCATCAGGCTGCGGTGGGTTGACCACCAAGTCCAGGAGAGCCTGCCCGGGGACGGGGGGACAGAGACGCACCGACACCAGTTTAAGGAGTTGAGCCTTCACCATGGGGTCCAAGTTAATCACCTCCATGTAACCTCCACGGAATCCACACCTAATAAAAGTGGAGCAAGACACCAAATACCAGACTTTATATTTAAAAAAAAAAGCAGCAGTTAGCCATCAGCCTACTTGATTTATAACATAGGTAACAAAATCCCTGAGGAATGAATGGTCTCAATTGCTAGTTTAGGGTCTTCTGTAATAGATAATGATGTAATTTTAATATTATGTTCCCCTTCTAGGAAAATAGAGGATAAATCGCGGCACATATAAGAGGACACCAGTGTGATTGACATACTGACATGGAGCCGGTCCAATCACACATCTTGCGGCTGCACAACAGTTGGTTTATTCAGTCCACGCTAAATATAGAATGCTCCAGTAGTATAGTGTGACCATAGCATTGGTCGTGCTCACGCAACATGTGCACATGTACTCTCAGAGGAACCACTTTTCTTCACCAAACACAAGCTCATGTAGACGTGTGACTAACTGGAATAAGTCGTCATTCCAGTGGTTAATGACCTTCAGATCAGTGTTGACGTGTGACAGAGTATTGACTCGTCCGTGGGGGTAAACAAAACAGGGACCCTGCTCAAAGATGAAACATCTATAGCCTCACAAGTACGTGTAACTGGACTCACTCTCCCATGTAGCATTTGGAGGTGGAGTGGAAGGAGGCCAACTCCACCGTGCTAGAGTATTCTGGTCCCATCTCAAACAAAACCTTCTTGAAGGAGTGGAATTCACTGCCCTCTGAGTACACGTTACCCTGGTAAACCTGAAATGAAGACACAGCACAATGTACAGTATTTACAAAATGTATAGTATGTGCACATTGCAAGTGATGCAGTGCATCACATATATATATATATACAGTATATACACATATATATATACATTTCATATGTGTATATATATATATATACAGTATATACACATATATATATACATTTCATATGTGTATGTATATATATATATATATATATGTGTGTATATATATATACATACACATTTCATGTGTATGTATATATATGTGTGTATATATATGTATACACATATACATATATCTATACATATATACATACACATATATACATATATACACATATGTACATATACACATATATACATACATATACACATATATACATACATATATACACATGTACACACATATATATTATATATTATATATAAATCAAAACACATATACAACATACAAAACCAAGCACATTATAGTTTTCAGCAGTAGACCATGATCCTATATGGATTAATGCTAACACCTGCAGGCTATACAGAGGCCACAGTTTGTGGCTCCTCCCCTTTAAACATGTCTCCCCTATCATGTTCCAACACAGATGAAATATTTCCTTGTGGTTTTTTTTTGTCTGTATGAGCTCAATTAAAGTGGTTGCATTATAACGAGAGGCATTTCTGTGTTTTGTATATGATTCATCATACAGTCATTCTGGCGATCATGTGGAGCCTGAATACATATTTACATACAATACATATCTTAAAGACTCTTGATGTCTTCCGTGTGTGTAAATTTGACTTGGAAAAATAACAGAATGACATTAGTACTTACTTCATCAGCCAGGAGGAAGAGGTGCTCCTCTTTGGCAAACCGTATCACGTCTTCAATGCACTGCCTCGTCTGCACCTGACCTGTTGGACAGGAAAACCAGAGAGAAATCAATCATTGACAACTCATCAAGCAGGTTTTCCCTAAAATAACAAAGTCCTGACGTGTGTAAACCTGCCTCAGGTGCTTTGCACAGTGAGGTTAGAGGAGTTAGACTGAGGCTTTCATCATACGACAACCGTATGTTTTCATTTGAAAGTGGCATTTTCATATAAACACATGCCATGTGGATGACAGGCTTATCTTGAGCAATAAGTATGCATCTTTCAATTGAAGTTAGAGTAATGTGTGGTGTATGTAGTCTGATATTCTGCATAAAGGAGCATCCAGCCAGTGCTTGTATCTAGTTTCTGTAGCACAAAGCTACAGAAAGGTCCATCACATTCCCTTCAAGCTGATGGAGTTTTCATGTCTTTGGTATGATGTGGTTTGAACCACCAACCTCCCAATTTAGAGGCAGCCACTCTAGCCACTAGGCCATCTGGGTGGTCATGTTTTGGTTATAACATGTGGTAAATTATGCAGAGTGTCATCTCTCTCATTCCTTGGAGGATTGTTTTAATTGCTATCATAAAAGGGAAGTAAAACAAAAGCGAAAACACTTGGCGCCACTTTAGACCCAAGTGCAAACCAGGGCCTCATACTTTCACACGGTTAAACTTCTAACACAGAACATACCCGTAGGGTTTCCCGGGTTAATGATGCAGAGGACGCGGGGGCTGCAGTTCTGCCTGGCTGCACTGATGGCTCTCCTGAGTTCTGCAATGTCCAACGCCCAACAGTTGTCCTCATTCAGGTAATAATTGATCTGCACCCCGCCCAGGTCAGCCAGGGCAGCCGAGTACAGAGGATACTGGGGGATGGGGATCATCACTCCGGTGCGATCATGGCCCTCGCCGGACATCAGCAGCTTCAGCATGGTCTTTAAGTGGAAATGAGGGGGAAGGAAAAGGAGGGAGACAAGAGCAAGAATAGAAAAGAGAGTCATAGGCCTGACACACAGGTGCAACAGCTGCTCCAGAAGCAAATATACTCAAGACAGTGGGGCAAACAAACACACCTAGCTATATTTGCACACAAAAAAAACTCTATGATGTGACTGTAAGCTCCAGTAGATAGGTGTAATCTAATGGTCAGTCAGTAGTCTGATAATGTTATGTCAGTTTGAGAGTGACAAAGGTCGGAGGGTAGAATGAAGTGTAGAATGAAGTGTGGGTAGACGTGCAAAGTGCAAAGAGTATAAAATTAACAGAAGCTGAATTAAGATCTGTTATAATTGCCCAAATAAGTCATCTATGCTGGGACAAACACGTCAACTGTGTGAAACAGGTTTTGAATCTCCGGCTTTTATGATAATGAGACAATACCACGATGGCATCACTGGCCCCAGTGGAGAGGAAGATGTTGTCAGGGCTGGACGGGGTTCCACCATCTCTCCTCTCTATGTAGCGCGCCACATCCTGACGGATGCACTCAATCCCCTGGCTAGAACTGTACGCTCCTGGAACACATGGAAGTGAACTTTGTCTCAGACAAACACAGTCGGTTGGTCAATTAGGCAGCAGACAGAGTCGGACTGTCCAAATGAATGATTAATGACAAAGCACAAACGGAGTGGTTGGTGGAATGAAGGGGAGTTGTCTGACCTATACTGTGGCCGCCACACGCACTGAGAATACGCTGCGCTCTTTGCTTTACGTCCACTGGAAACCCGCTGTCCTCCATGAGCTTAGGGTAAGAACATAAAGCCAAGACCTGTGGGGGGAAAAAAAATCACCCCACATTAAAAAAGCACTTGGGAATGTACAAATAAATGATTTTCAGTGTTCTTAAAGACAAACATTATTGTATTTTGCAAGTATACAGTATATATACATATATATACACACATATATATATATATATATATATACACACATATATACATATATGTATATATATATATATATATATATATGTATATGTATAGTGTGAAAATATTGTATGTATAGTACCTGAAGGCTGATCAGTGTACGGAAAAAGCAACAGCATAGCAAATCCAGTTTAACATATAATTAAGTGCTACCTATGTAAGCACTCATGTGGCCTAAGGTGACAATGCAGTGAACCTACCTGTCTGAAAAATGTGAGAGGTTTCTGACCCATCGCCTGAGCATCGCCAATGTTCGCCTTGAGAACTTCTGTGAATGGTTTCTTGACTCCCTGAAAAAGTGAAATGCAGATTTTTTTATCTCTTTAAGGCTCTGACAATATCATACAGTACATACTACAAATCCTTACACATAAAAAGGACATACTTTTCCATAAAGAGTGTTTTGGGACAAAAATTGGACGCTCAAGTTGGACGCTGTGATTAAATCTCGAATGGTTGCCATGATAAAGACGCTTTGTTCCATCCATGCACTTCTGCGGCGAGGAAATAAATCCCTTCAGACAATGTGTAAATCAAATCAAAACCCCTTGTGTTCACCCCCCGTAAAGACGGGGCCTCCGCATGCGTCTTCTCTCATTAGCATGCTTTTGTTTAACAAAGGCGCTGGTCGGAGTTTGTGTCTGCTGGTCTGAGCCAGGATGACGCTGCTGCTGCTGATGGGGGGACACAAAGAAGCACAAACCCCTCACTGTTTGCGACCAGGGCACGACTTAGAAACGCTGGCATAATTAATCAGTTGGCGTGATGCGCTCGGACTGTTCCATAATATTCCACATCTGTCGTCCAGCTGAACCAGCTCTGCTCGTTCTCAGTACCACTCACTATTCCTTTCTATTGAATCAGCATTGTCCTCTGTCCTCATCTCTTTGACCAAATTGGATACTGCAAGCTCTGGTGTGGTGGTCTGTTTGCACGCTGCATCTCTTTATCTCTTTATCAAATGAGGACGTGTCCCAAACTAAGCAACAAGGTATAAAATCAAATAGATACTGTGCTGTTTTCCATATCCCCATTTTTATACTTTGTCAAAATAACCAACATTTTGGATAAAACACAAACATCTGGCATCTCTGAGTTCCTTCACAAAGCAGATTGGGAAAAGGAAGGCAGTTTAAGACGAGTTGATATATTATCCACGCCCAAATCTCCACCCATGGTCCGACTGCTTCTCTTAATCTAGAGCACAGAAGAAGTGTTGGTTCAGTCGTAAACAGTCGTAAAGTGGCAGAAAAGAAATTGCCTGGAATCTGTATTGTCCTGCCAGATTGTTGCGATTCCTGTGGCTCTCATCTTCACAATGTTGCCAGAAGTAGTTGGGAAAACCATGTCAGGATTTGTGCGACTGGGGAATAGATAAACTGCAAGAAGCGACGCTACTGTTGATACTAAATGAATATGAATAGTAGTAATACATTACGTATTACTAGACAGGCAACGACTAGATCACAAATGCAGCTCTATACGTCGTTCAGTAGAGGTTTGGAACATAATATCTAACCTATCATTTCTGTGGTGCTCGAATAGAGACTTTTGAGGCAAATTTTGTGAGCGATAAGTCGTACACGAGCATGTTGTGAATTGAATGTAAGTGGATGTGGCACGTTTCCGCTTTAGTTCCCGTCCCTGCCTGCTCTCCAGCAACAAAGAGGCCGCTGTTCTCTGGGAGAGAGGGGAAAAAGAAAACAGGCCAGTCGGCTCTCTACAGTCCAAGTTCTGCTGCTCACTCAGCACCAGGCACTGATTACACAGTCCGGACCAGTGAAGCTGGCCAACAGGCCCTGTGGGTCAACAGCCTGGATAAAGCCTGTCCTGTCGACCATCCTGAATTCACATTTCACTCAGTGTTATGATGTGATCTGAAACTGTCATCCCCTCTCAAGAGCATTCGGGCAGGCCAAAATAATTGGGACTGCACTAACTCAATCTCTGAACTGACAGAAAGTGGAAATAACCACTGCTGCTCTGCTCATGTGATTGATCTACTTCAATATTACTTCTAACAAGATGCCAATGGAGAAGAATCTCGATGTCAGATGATATTTTTAAATGTAAGAAATGTATTATATAAAGCCATAAAATTACCACAATGTGTCATTAGAGATGAAGGAAATGTGTAGGGCTGAAACAAATATGCGATTATTAATCGATCGTCAACTATTTTTGATGTTTGAATCAGTTTGAGTGCTTTTTAGTGAATATTTCTTGATTCTTCAGCTTCTTAAATGTGAATATTTTCTGGTTTCTTTGCTCTACATCAGTGGTACCACCTAAGAAAAATACTGAGCACTCGAAGTAGCACCATTATCGCACAATGTTAAAATATAGTGTTGTAAAGTAAAATAATTTAGACAAATCAGATTGAGATGGAGCAAGAGATTTTTGTTGTTTGTTGAATTTTCTACACACTCCGGTCAAAATTCCTCTGACCACATACCCTGGTATATACAGTAGAACAGTATTTCTGATTTTCCTCTAAGTACCACCAGAGGAAGCTTGTGTACCACTGATTGTACATGTAGCGCAGTTTGATCACAAAGAAATCATCAAAACCATGACATTTGAGAGCATCATCATCTCCAACATCATCTGACATTTTATGGAACCAAACGGTGAATCGGTTATGGAAATAATCGTTCCACTGCAGCCGTCGCAATGTAACAAATTGAAATGCTGCCCTCGCTGATAACAACGGTGCAGCCAGTATCCACACTATTTTTTATTTTATTTGCCAGGCCACAACCACCCGATAACGCAGCTCCCAGCACTTTAACACCAGAAATGCTGAAAGTTAGTGAACCTAAAAAGCCTTCTTTAAAAGTGTTTCGTCCAGAGGAGAAGCAAACAAGTGTCAATAAGTGTAATATATACTGTATACATGGATGTCAGCATATGACAAGTCTCCAGTGCTGTTGCTGGCATGCAAATATTAACCAAAACTGTGGAACGTTTTTAAAATTAACCCAGACGGTGAAATGTTTACGTCTGTTTGTGTGCATGAACACGGTGTAAGCCCAGGTTTTAAAAGTAGTAGTGTTTCCAAAAAAGCTGAAATGGCCTTGCAGAAGCAAATTCATTGCTTTCTACTACCACAGACAATGCAGACTTTAACCAGCAACTAAGATCTGAGCCAAAAGTAGCTGTGTGCTTTGCAGTTATCGTCAAGCCTGGGGTAAGGATTTATAAAAGGGAGATTGCCACACCAACACACACATGTACACACGAAACTTGCATAAAATCTGCTGAGCCCTCAACTCATGTGTTCCATTCCAACTTCGGCCTTGGGCGAAACCTCCTGGCGTGTTTTAGAAAAAGAAAGAAATTAACTCTTCCTGTTTTTTTGTTTGACTCTCATTTGCATGAATTGGTGAAACAAAATAGAAACTTGAAGTTCCCTGACAGCACATGAGCAACATTACACTCAACACAAGCAAGCTGATGTTTGTATCTACAATTAGAGCATCTGCTCTGGACTTTGGATGTGACTCATCTGACATAAACCTTTATAATTGCTGGACAAAAAGTTAATAGCAACACAGACTCAAGCACTGCTGTAATATAACTGAACATACAAATACTTTGTTTACCGCTCTGTACTTCACTTTACTTATTTATATTTCTAGCAACACTTACTTTTAATCTTTGTTCCTCGTTACTACCAAATAAAATCAGAAGAAGAAGAGTTGGTAAGTGTCTGTGTTTATATACTGTAGAGCTTTTCTAGTCTCGATGAGCTGCATTAGACAACAATTAAACAGGTTAAGTGTCTTACTCATGGACACGCCCTTCTAGTTAAACGCACCCTACCACTAAACTACTAAGGCTCAATCCTAGCTCATCACTTTCTTAATACTTGTACTTCTAAAATGTAAGTACATTTCATATCAGACACTTAAGTTCAGTAAATGTTATATGCTTTAAGACTTTTACTTAAGTAATATTACATAAAAAAGTGACTTCAACTTCTACCAAAGTCATTTTCTGGTGAGATACGTGAACTTTTAAGTAAATATCCCTTTAAGGTACTTTATTCAAGAGTGGATTTATGTTAGTTACTTGTTCCTTGGTTTGTTTTGGGCTTTCCTTTTTATTTGAGGGGAGGGTCGACTGGTGGGCCACCAGGAACTCGCGCATATTTGCCAAAATGGGGTGGAGGGCTGGCTTGTTCATAACGTTCCTTGAACAGAAAGGCCTCAGACAGTGTTGTGGTCCTAACAGCTGCACTGAGCTCTTCCAATGAAAGCTCTCCCCGCAGGGGGAGTGAGATGGGCAAAGTCACAGAGAGACAAAACAGCACCCTCTCATCTTATGTAATAACCTCCACAATAAACACATCATCCACTCTCACAATGCCGTGGCCCTCATCCAGCGAGAGAGGAGTTAAATATACTCAAAGCTGCCAAGAACCTGTGGAACCCTCCATAACTGCGGGGGGTTGCATTACAGCTTTTAAAAGACTCCCTGTTCCATGGAGGCATCTCATTTGTGAAGACAAGCAGATCGATATGAACACAGCAGAATAGTACCATGAGTAACCAGGACAGGCATGAAAGGACTTTTAAAAGCATGTCCGGTGTGTCCTCCCTCCTCCCACCTTCAGGCAGACAGCAGAGACTGGCCAAAACAACCACAGCCCTTCATCATGACTATCCACTGATTTCCTGTGTCAAAGAACCAGAGTTAAGAAGCTACTTTTTTCTGTGTGTGTGTGTGTGTGTGTGTGTGTGTGTGTGTGTGTGTGTCTGTGCATGCTTTTCTTTTTAAATCATTTGAAGCTTCTGAGCTTTTTTTGGAAATGGTATTTTAAAGGGAGACATGGTTGGAAAATAACTTTTTTTCCAATATTAACCAATGTTGAAAAATACTTAAAGTAGTATTGCACAAGTTCATTCAAACTGTGTTTGGCAATTTGAACAATTTAAACAACGGCTGTTTCAAGTTACACGGCTGGACAAAACTTAACATTCACAAGACACACAGACGAGTTCTATTTTATGAAATGACTTGTGAAGGGATATCATTTTCTTAAGTTTGTGTTGCCAAACCAGCAGGGATCTGTGTTGTGGTTGAAGTCAAACTCCAGCTGTTGAAGTGAGTCAACAGCTGTGCAGTTAGTTTCCCCTTTCATTCTAACACACAAGGTTTCACTTTAACAACTGCTATTAACGTTTACAATTCAGCCAAACTGAGCCTGTCGTTTTTAGCCTGAAGCTGGACGTTGTATTTAAATTATTCAGGTCCCCAGACTGACTGTAAGACACTGTAAATTAGGAATAACTGTCACCACCATGTAACATAACAACATAAACAGAAAGCACGTTTTCATGAACACACTCGTCTTTACCTCTCTCAGCTCCTTCTCTATCTCCACGGCCCGCAGGAAAATGGGGCCCCGCACCGCGTACTCGACCAGCTTGACGTTGGGGTTCATGGTGTCCAGGGTAAGGACCTTCCCCCGGTGCGGCACCCCGTTCTCCTGCTGCTGCTGGGACATTTCTACTGAGCAGATGGGATCTGAGGAGAAAAGAGGAGCAGTGAGAGCATGTGGAGGAGCAGCAGTTAAAGTGTCCTGTGATGACTCCTCTCTCTCTCTTTCTCCCAGTTACCAGTGTTTGAGCTTCTCCTGCTGCTTCTTCTCCTTCTTCTCTCCGAGTTGAGCTCACACTGACAGTTGAGTGTCTCCGCGGTCACATTCCCACTCCGTCGCCACGCCTCGCTCCTGTCAGGTCGTGGTTGGTAGTTCAACTCGTTTTCCCCTCCTCACTTTACTTAACTTCGCCTCTGCCTCGGTGTGCCAAATGACGCCTTTAAGTGCCGTCGGAAAATAAAGCTTTTTTTTTTCTTCTTCCAAGGGCCCCCTTTTAGCGTGTTAAAGTAAATGGCAGTGAGGTGAAGTTAAAATAGCTATAAACAAAACAATAAATAAAGTGTTTTTAAACAGGTGACCCTTATGTCAGGGATTGTATGAGGTATTAACACATTATAAACACTGACTTGGCTGAAACAAACTAATACCTGAACCAACACTGTCACTGACATCATGGCCGCCATCAAATGCTAGCATGCACCACTTAAAATCTGCTCACGTTATTGTCTTACAATATATGTACAAAATAAGTCAGCCTTTCCCTACAGGAAACTGAATTTTGTAAAAGAAAATCTGTGTTTTTAATCCGCAGGCACATAGGAGAGCTGCTGGTCTACTTAGTCAGTTTGTGACTTAATTAGGACTTGTAAATTAGCTAAATCTGAATTAACAGATTCCAAAATCCCAAAGTCTCCAGATAACACATTTAGACTTACTGATGGTAGGAGCAATACATTGAGAACTCCTGTGAGCTGTGGTGTTAAAAATGCCTTTGAGAGTGGTTAACAAACTTCAGTGGTGTTGTATATCATGTTATCAGTAAATAGGACTGTCTGGATCCTAGATTAATTCACAGGAACAGTGGTGCACTCAGGGGTCATGCTCAGTGATAATGTGTTAATTCCTCAAACAACCACACTGGAAAAAAAAAATTAACTACCTGCAACCACTGGATACCTGTACTAAATGCAAGGTACCCAAACCTAGTTAATATCAAATAGTTGATGACTGAAGTTACCAGTAATCAGTATAAACAAACTACTGTCACTTTATTATTATTATCATTATTATTATTATTACTACCACGCTGTTTATTGTCTGCCACCTTATTCTCAACATGAGGGTCACAAGGAGCTGGCCTTCTTGCTGTGAGGCAACAGTGCAAGCCACTAGCCCCCTTGTGACCCACTTAAGATGTTACATTTTGTTCATTTCAGATGTATATATATTTTCGTTCAACTCATCACATCTTCAAAGGAATGGGTGATTCCCTGCAACAAGATCAACTTCACCACCTCAGATTAACATTTTCAATCTCTTCCTTGCAGAGTTGTTCTGAGAAGTTTTCTGAACTACTCCTGTGAGAAAAATGTCTTTCCTCACAGGAGTAGTTCAGAAAACTACTCTAGCTGTTAATAGCTTTCTGAGAGCATGTTTGTGAAAATGGCACAATCACAAGGTTTTGGATTAAACACAACACGGTGCATTGACGGCGTGTGTAGAATGATGTCACCCCAACCTCTGCCGCCATGAGGAATGCGGAACTTGCATCAGAAAAGCTGCCAATTAAGTTAAATATGCAGAAAGACTATAAATAATAAAGACAGATTATGGAAAAAAGTAATCTGTTATTAAAGATAGATTTTTTTGTGTGCTTTTTGTTTGGGGAAGTACAAACAATATTGTTTGTGAGGAGATGAGAGGAAAAACAGACTTCCTGGACAAGGCTTAGGATTGACATTTGATACCCTGAACTAAAACAGTACATACACCCAAGTGACTTGTGCGTCATGCAGTACGGGTTTTGATAGCATTACACAACAATGTATTGCTCCACTAAGTCAAAACATTATTTAAAATTACAGCTCAGCAACACAAAATCGTTTACCTTTACACACACCCCAAGCACAACTGCTGCCAAAGCCACGCCACGTGTATCATATCTTGGCAGGTGCTATTTGTCTTGGCATGCGCGTGTCACTCTCGTGGGTGCATCTTGAAAGGAAAACCATAAGTAAACAAAACAAACAAAAAAGACATACCATGTCGAAACACCCTGAAACAAGGGCTCGTGCTGCGTTTCAACTGTTGTAATGAACTGTATGTGCTGAGCAGTTTATGTGTGGATCACATGGTGCACTGGCATACGTCGCATGCTCGACTGTGACATTCAAGATGTGCAGACATTGAGTGAGTGTATGACGCAAGAGGAAGAGAGAAGGTCTGTCCACAAGCTCATATTACCACAAGTGTAAAGATGTCTTTCACACCGTCAGTGAATAAAAGGAGTTACAGTCTGATAAATACCTTATCTACTTCTCTCGCCAATGACATTCTTTCCATCCTGAAACACAAATACCACCTTATTCTTATGTTCCATGACACCTTGCATGAATAAGGGCCGTGACTTCCGTGTCAATTTAACACACATTCTGATTAGGACAAGATACAATTGGGATTTATGTTAAATAAATAGTTCATTTGACTCTTTTACTCTTATTTGAACACTGCTTTAACATGTATAAATATCACATTAGAACAATGCGATGCAACAGTGTCTGTGTTTGCCAAATAATAATAAATGGAAGGAATTAAATGAACTAGCGATGTACCATGTTGGACTTTTTGCCGATATCCGATATGCAGATATATCTGGAGTACTTATAGACTAATAACGGATACCGATGTATACGTCTTTGTTGTGCAAAATAAATAAGCATCAAAAAAAGGAATAGCTGTAGGGGGTGCTAGCACGGAGGTCAATGAAGTAGCAGCTTTTTCAACCCATTATTTTCCTCGTATCATATCCGCTGATCTTGGCGTTTGCCGATATCCGATAACACATTATCAGCTGATATTGTCGCACTGATAATATCATGCATTACTCAAATTAACTTGGTCTACACACCGCGATGCACAATCTAAAAAGCTAAATCTCTTATTTATTTAAAGAGCCAAAGAGAGAGCCTTGGTTATCCCACATCACCAAGCCTGGATTCTAGTTTTAACATTGCTTCCGCTGGTTATTTCTGCAGTACTAGCACCTCCAGGAATAAGGTGGATAAAACCTCTGAAAACAAAATGGACAACCATCAATGAAAACATGAACAATTTTGTATTTGTCCAAACAGTAAAAATGATCAACAAATCTGAAATGTTATATGGAAATTGGAGTGCTCTGGCATCAAGTTGGAGTGCATGATTGACAGTTGATTCCTACTGTCGAATCCGCCACAAGAGGGCATCAAACTGTGATAAATTATCATATAACAATGACAACAAAATTCTCTACCATCTGTTAACACAATAATATCTTGCCCTCTCTGTAATTCTTTATAGAATTATATTAATCTTTTCTTTAAAAAAAACGGTATAATTGTACACTGAGAGCAACGCTCGGCATCAGATAGAATAAATAGTATGATTCCATTCAGAGGCTAGAAAAATAGAAATATAGAGGGAGATCTTTTGATTTACAAATTGCTAAATAACTTATTGAAATGTAGTTTTTTTTGTGCATTAGAAACTATAACTATTATAGCACATTTTCATTCCAAGAAAATATAATTAAGCAAGAAAACAGTCCTTTAGTAAATGTACATTCAGAATAGTTATGCAATTTCTGGAAACTATCATGACCAGAGTAGAACTCTGTCGAAAATGCACTTATTATATCCGGTACCTGCCTGATTCTTCATTTTGCCGCCACTCGGTAAAGAAAACAGAACTTTAACCTCATTCATTCTTAATTTAAAACAAATCAATTCAACTTCATCCATATTTTCGTGATTGACTTAACTCTCACATGATTCTAAAGCTATTAAATTATTCTATTTGTGTAGTTAAAGTAATGAGTGAACTGCAGACCGACTGAGCAAAGCAGATTGTCGTTCCATTGCAAAACTTAAACTTGTAATTCTCCTTTACGTCACTAGATGGACCCCTTGAGGCTCAAATACAGCACATCAGCTCATGCAGCCCTGATTAAGGAGCATGAGAGACTGCTGGGATTTTCAGTAAAGTGTATACTGCATCATATTAATTATAATAAAAAAGTAAAGAGTGCATCAATCAGCACATTGTGTGGATTGCACTTTAGCTTCTGAAATACAGTCACTATCACTGCAATGAGGCCTTAGCTTTCCGTTTTCATGTTTGTGAAATGTTTTTGCCACATTGAGGTGTAACATGCACAACTACACTACTTTGTAGGCAGCATGCTTGTGAACATATATGAGTGTGCTTCTACATGAGTCCACAGCATGGCTCCTTGTTGTTGGACTGCTCCTCATCGGGAGCTCGTAGTTTCAGCAGCGGAGGATCTCCGCTGGCTGGGGTAAAATACACCTGGCTCGAGGAAGCCACCGGCTCCGTGTTTGTGCTGGGTGTCACTTCAAGCTCAGACGGGTTCTGGTTGGGTGTAACCTCAGCTGCTTCAGCAGAAGGCTCCTCCTCTAAGGCAGGAGGCAAGGGAGGTGGAGGGGCGGGGTATTTATTCAGCTTGGCGGCTGCACGCTGCCGTTTCAGGTCAGCCAGAGTTTGGTGTGATTTTTCTCGAGTCATACTGTCTGCCCCCTCGCCCTCTGCAGAACCAGACCCTAACCCAGCTCCAGATGCAGTGCTCAGCTGGTAGGAGGCACTGCGATCCATGCGACCTCCACCACTCCACTGTTCTCCAGGCACAGACTCGGCCAGAGACACAGAGGTTCCTCCATTACCTAGACTGGACGTTATCTTCCGGTCTGCAGCTTCCAGTTCCTCCAACCGTGATGCTGATGTTGTTCCAGCAACCTGAAAAAGAAGAACAGACAACAAAACCTGCAGTTTAAAGCTCCAGCGTGAAACTTTTGCTCGGGTAACTTCTCCCCTCTCTCAATGTGAATCAACGACACTAAAGGTTTTTTTTACTAATAATTTCTCAGCTGTTATAATCTAAAACTTAAAAACAAGCTGCTGGAACTAAAAACAGACATGAACTGAACTCCAGCAGTGAGTGACACACACAGAGGCTGTCTGCGTGAGTCAGTACTATGAGGATTAGAAGGAAACTTTTCAAGAGCACTTCTTGGTGTTTTCAGCCAAGGAGGCGGGCAGTGACATCAGATTTTCCCCCACTCTTCAGAAGAGTCTGTAGAGCTTTCTGAGAGTACAGCTCTAGGTCCATATACCGTTCCCTGCCATCGCACTTAAAGAAACACACTGGAGGATTTACTCTGAGGTTCCCCCCACAGTTGGTAAATGATATTGTCTGTTTCAAGTGTTTAAAATGAATTAACAACCATGTCTTCACACCAGATACAGTAGCCTATATTAAAGCATTTTACACAAATATGATAACATGGTTTTATTTTTCAATATATTAGAAATGAAAACTCTGCTATGCTGAGAAACGAGGACCGAGTATTATTTATATTTACACACTGTAGCTTTAACCAGATAACACTTATTGAACATGTGCTCGAAAAGCTCCTCGAGACTGAGTCCACTCACCATGGCTGCATGCTGGTGCAGCTCGTTGTCCGTCTGTCTGTCCTCGTCCTCGTCCTGTGGATCGGGCTGTCGGCCGCGCTCCTGCCACACCATGGCCTCTTTGTGATGCTCTCGTCGGTACAGACTTGAACGCTCGTTCACACTGACACGCCGCACCACCTTACTGTATAAAAAAACAAAAAAACAAGAGATGAATACATTACATACATTTCTCAATGAATAAAATCAAATCTTTATCCTAAACAAGTGTCCACTCGCACCCTCGACTGCCGGTGCTAGAGGCCCGTCTTTGCAGTGTGCCCTTCTGGCGGTCCTGGCTCTTCATGATGGCGTCATGTTTATGCTTTAGGTCTGTTAGCCTGGATCTCACCTCCTCATCCACACACACATCTGAAAAAGGCAGCAGCAAGAGAGTTACTTATTAAAGATATAATATTAGAGAGATTGACAATGTGTGTCTAATGTGTAACTTTTAGGAAGGGTTTATTGGCACAAATATATATATATATATATATATATATATATATATATATACATACATACATACATACATACATACATACATATATATATACATACATATATATATACAAGCCATAATTGTATTTGTATTTGTGTATAATTGCTTTAAAATAAGGTTTTTGTAGCCTTAGCCTTTTATATGTACTTAAGGCAAGGGCCATCATCTTGCACTGCCATGTTTCTACAGTCAAACTAGTCAAAGTGTGCATTTTAACTTCTGAAGTGAAAGCTTCCTATACAAATGAGGAAGACTGACATCCTTTCTGATATGCACAGGGCTTATCTGGAAAGAAAATTGTCCCTAATATTTTACCCTGGACCTTAAAAATGGTTTTGGATGGTTGGTGGATGTCATGATCGTCCTCATTATTTTATTTTAAGGACCACAAAGACTTTCTGTTCTTACCCAGTGGCGTCTCCTCCAGAACAGACTTGCTGTTCAGACTGGCTCCATGGGCTACCAGCAGCTCCACCATTTGAATCTATGAAATAAATAAAACAACAAACCAACACTGTGATATAATACTAACAGGTCAGAAGTGGTGAAGTTGTTGTGGTTTGCCTGCGGCACTCACTTGTCCCCAGCAGGAGGCAGCATGCAGCGGTGTCCAGCCATCAGAGTCTTTCACCTCCACATTAACCCTGTTCTCAAGCAACAGCTCGGCCACAGACGTGTAGCCATTAGCAGATGCTATATGGAGCTGGGAGAGGTTCAATGGAGCACACAATGTTGACCAAGAAATGCATTTTACAACTCTAGACCAATGTATTTCTGTTTAATTTAAACTATGTGCAAACACTTTTACGACTCTGTTACCATTAAGAGTTCACATTATCCCACATTTTCTACTGTGAAAGCAATCTGCGACCACACATCGTGTCCTCTGCAAGTGTCCCTCTGTCTCACCAGTGTTGCTCCATTGTTGTCCTGAGCGTTTAAGTCTGCTTTGCTCTGGAGCAGAGCCCTAATGTCAGCTAGCATGGCTGTTTCTTTAGCACCTCTGCATTCGTCTATACGGTCCTGAGTTATCCCTAAACACAGACACACAGAAACACAAAAAAAACAGTTAATACTTGCTTTAAATTTCAATTAACAAATAGGACATCATGTTCATTTAAACATTATCTTCTGATGAGATGTCTAAATTATTATTCTATAATCTCTAAGAGGAAAAACATTATGGTTTAGACTCTTCAACAATTAGACAAGTCAATAAGTTTTAAGGTTTGACTACTTCTCTAGAAGTAAAAAAAAAAAGAAAAGTAAGTCTACTTCACCTGTATGCTTGTGCTTGTGCATTTAATGTTTAATATTTACAGTTCTTATTTACAATATTTACCCATTTTATTTTAAAACATAGTTCCACCATCAGCTTACTGACCCTGTTCAGCCATAACCATCTCCAGCAGCTCCAGGGTTGCCTCGTCCTCACAGAGGTCATAGGGCATGTTGCCATCTGCATTTACAGCCAGCAGGTTGGCCCCACTAGCAGCATGCATACACAAATATGCAAAAACAAATGGATTAGAGTACTACAAGGTGACACAATGACCTTGTTCAGACCTGATATTAATTCACGTCCACTTCGGGTCTGAACAGTTTCAATGCATCCTCAGATTTGAACGCAGAATCCACATTTGGGGGTGGTTTGAGGACACGGGGCTACATTCCTGAGCTGCATGAGTACAATCAGTTCTCAGGATGCAACAATTATCAGTGCTGATACTTTCATTTATTTGCAGCCACCACCACAATATTTATCACATGAATTATTTTTTTGTTTTAACTTTATATTACAGTGGCGAGGATAAAGCTTTGATTTACTTATGCACACACAGACACTTACATCTATAGAGTCGGTCTTGTTAAAAACATAATTTTGTCATGATGTATTTGAATAATGGGCGAGAAAACCAGATCTTATGCGGTCAAAGCAGACAAACCCAAGACCTTTTTTAATGCCAGGGGTGAAAAGTTGTATTTAGTTAATTTAACACTGAGGGTGGATGTTCATACCAAGTCTGGTTTTCATTCACTTGCAAACTGTAGTGAAATTCAAACTGCAGCAAAATTTGCATTGTTTATGTAAAGTAGATACTCTGGTCAAGAAGGCTCTCTGTGTATACTTCTAGCTCAAGATAACTATATCCATGAAGGGAGGGACAAAATGATCCTTATCATAAAACAAGCCACAATATTAGTCAACAATTATTATGAATTTGTACATCATAGTATTCTTACAAAACAGAGTAAGCTTTAAACTTACGCCTGAATCAGGAGCTGCACTAGTCCCGTGTGTCCACAGGTGGCAGCAGCATGCAGCGGGGTCCACAACTCACTATCACAGGCATTCACACAGGCACCAGCATCAAGCAGGCACTGCACTATCTCCACAAAGTCATCAATGCAGCACTGAGGAAAACAGCAAATTTAGTGATTATTATTATGTATAAAAATGCATATGAATGAGATGGGGGCTAAAAACAAGCATAGAAACTGTAGACAGACACTTGGAGAATGGAAATGTATGCATCATTATTCATGGCGATATATACATTGGCTCCTGCAATCGGAAAAAATATAAAATTAGCATTCCTAGCCCAGCCCGTTGATGTGCAAACACTTCAGTTTTCCATGGGGAAGAGTAGAGTCAACTGCTGTCATAAAGACGTCTCTGTGCTTGTAACAATCCCTCTCAGGAGTCTGTAGTTGCATGTTTATGTGTTAAATGAGAGAGAGAAGAGGTCAGAAATCACAAAGGGTGCATTGTGATTTTAGATTATTATGTTTCATAGTCCCAAACATAATTTTACAATGGTTTCTTCAATATGTTACAGTAACCAATTCCCCTTTTTCCAACCTCTGGCCCTCGGTCTAAAATGTTGGAATGAATCAGTGTGTTTATCATGTGTCATATCAGTGTGTAAACACAGATTAACATTCTGACAAAATGAAGGCAAACAGTGTGTGGTGAGAACAAAGCAGTGACTGCACACAACACAAACACATGTGCTGCATAAAAGGTGACCTGCCTTAGGAGCCAACAAGTAAAAAAAAAAAAACTATGCAGGCAACATTTGAGTTTGTATAAGGTGATGAACATTTGGGTACCTGTGCACGATGGCATTTAAAAGGACATAATGAGGTTTACATGGTGATGTCTTTCACATCATATAATATACTAATAATATAAACGACTGCGATTCATCAGAGAGAAGAAGAGGGAGAATATGAGACATCACAGATGGCACTCATATGAGCTCATGACTGCAAAGGGTCCACATCACACAGTAGCACATAGCGTGGTGGGGATGCAACACAATCCTCCAACTGTGACAGTCACGTAGTGAGGACTTGGATTTAGTGACTGCAGATGAGAAACCACAGTCTGTGTGTGCGTGTGTGTGTTTGTGTGTACCTGATGAAGGGCTGTCAGTCCATCTTCATTGACTAAATCTGGGCTGACACCAGTGTTAAGCAGCTGCCTCACTAGAAGAAGCACAACCACACACACAGAAGTATTATGACCGGCCACCTGGGCATAGTCCTTCACACATAAACATAAAACATTACACATTTTCTGTCTGTTTAAAATAGATACAAGTTATAGTGCGTGTACAATACCAACACATTTTAAATATTTTCCTTGATCCAGCCCCTGAAACAAAATGCTTGGTTGTAAGATTAAGCTGGATGTATCAAATAGGAATGATACAATTATCACTTTTTTTAATAGTGTGTTTTATAAGGCAGAATGACATCTCTTCATAAGTGCTTATATCTCATAAATGCCAGTGGAAAGTCAATAAAAGTCAAATGTGCAGGGGTCAATCAATCATGTGGTTTTCAGAATGAGACTACTTTCACGTGACATTATCTAGGAGAGAAGGCCTTGGATTAGATGAGTCTGAAATCTTGTTTCTTGAATACATGTTTGATTCATAATAATGTGCATTATTGAGTCAGTTTCATTGCATTATTAGCCATTTCTACTCACCCTCCTCCACATCATTGCGTGCAGCTGCATCTAGGAGGGTGATGGAGTTGGGGAATGTCACTTTGGTGGTGCGTGCCTTCTTCTTATCTGCTTTGGCCCTTGACCCTCGCGCCGCATCCTTCTCCATCTGCATCCACGACTTCAGCTGCTGAGTGCGACGCTTCTGGGCGTGCTTCAGGCGTTCTGTGGCGCTCAAACGCCCAACAGTGGCCATCTCAGCCAGCAGCTCGCCGTGATCTGCTGCCATGCCACAACCAACACTGAAAATTGTTACAGTGCCTCAGGTTCCTTAGTCTGGTGTGTTAAGCTTAATCCACAATGGTATGAAATAAAAGTTTCAGGTTTCCAAATTTCTCTTTCAAGCCAAAAAGGCTCAAGCCTTTGAGAAGGCACAAACAGCTGCTGTAAAAAAATATCCTTACATTTATGAAAACAGGCAGCAACAATGTCTGAGGAAGAATGAATCAAAACGACTGATCAGGTCACAGATAGCACAGATATCTCCATGATTTCAAAAGTAAGCAACACATGAACTTGTTGCAATGTCTCTTTCGCATCTTCCACAACAACCTTTATCTTGCCAAAGAAAAAGGGTGAGACAAAAGGGACAAAAGCATCCACGCTGTGATTTGTGCACAACTGTCAGATCTCCGATCCATTTCAACTGCGGGATATTTGGCAAATGATCTGCTGAGGATAAAAAAGAAAGACCGGAGAAAAGGGGGTGTTTGAAAAGTGTAATTAAACTACTCCTTCAGATTGGATGCTCCATATTAGCTTCAATACATGAATCCACAAGGTTGGGAGACAGGGAAGGTTCACACAAGGTATATTTCTATTTCAGGTAATGGTGAGTGTCGCTCTGCATCAAAATATCTCCAGGTGGGCGAGTGGAGACTTCCCCAAAATCAACATATCACTCCTGGCGCACTTTTTGTCCAGTCTTCAAAATGTCAGAGTAAATTGTGATGGTTTAGTGACTTGTTCAGTGACGCTGTTTCCGTCTGCAACTGTGGACAGAGAGAAAGAAGAAGAAGAAACATCAGGAAGGGAAAATACAAGTGCTGTGTTACAGTATAATGCACTCGCGCTGCTCTTCTAATCTTATCTTTAACTCCTGAGCTCCTTCCCCCTACTCCCTCCTTTCCCACTCCTCTCCCGAAGGAAACTTGAGACGCTGGGAGGCTTTTCATTAATGATTGACACACCTTGCTGCATGACACACACTTTGCTGCCACTGACATTTGCGCGACGTGAAGCCGACGCAACTATGCGGCGGAAAAGTGTTACAATTAAGACTCTGTGACACGTTTCAGTGCAAGTACTAAGCTTTGTCAGCAAGCTCACTCTTGTTACCTTGTGTTAACTTCCCAGCCAAGTTATGTGGCTCAAACACACACATCCACCGCTCTTTCCAGGTAATTCATTTATTATTTAGTCCTGGGCTTGTGAGTGCTGAGAGAAAGGTCAACGAGAGGCACTCAGAGAGATAGAGAGTGAGTGACTGACAAGAGAGTAAGGCAACAGAGCCGCTGCAGCTGAGGGAGGATGAGAGGTGAGGAGGCCATAGTTCAGCAGGAATCAGCTGATTAGACAGAAAGTGAATTATAATGACAACAAAGCAGTTATAAAGTTCCTAAATTATTTTTAATCCCTAGCCAGAGTTGAGTTATTTGTGTGTAGAAATAATCTAATTTTAAAAGGCAGGTGCATTTTATACTTTCTTACAAATCATCAAGTCAAGACCTATTTTGTTAAGATATGCAGCAGGTGCTTCCCAGAATGCATCACCATCACATTCTAAACAACAGCTTTTACAACCAAGAGACCACATAAGTAATTTGCCATCATAGCATTTGTGGGTGAGATTTAGCTCAAGTCTAGAGGACAGCTCCATTGTTGTTTGGATTTGCCGCGCTGCTGGTGCAGGTCGATGACATCATGCTCATCCATATGGGAAAAATTGCGCATGGATTCTATTTTAACTCAAGTCACATGGCCTCATATGACATTGAGTCAGCAAAAAATTCCAGAAAGGAATCACTAACAGACTGCATTCGGCCTCTTGATTGACAAACAGTAAAATCCTCTAAGACACAGTAGTTTTTTCATTCTATGCTGTGACCTCTTACTATTTTTAGGACACATAACTTCTCACCCTTTGTCACAAGCTACAATGTGAGGATTTCCTTACCAAACACTAGCCTATTGACTGGCAACTGCACAGATCATTCATTTAAACAATACAAACAGGAACACGCACAGTAGATGGCAAATGTAACATTCATTTTTAAAACATACCAGTGATCCATGAGGTGGCTGTCTTTAACCGTCCTCTTCCTACAGGAAAAAACCATAGACTCCAAAGTCTGTGTCAAAAGAGAAAACCAAATCCTTAAGGAACAATTAAGGCTAGGCCATACAGACTTAGTAGCCTGTTTCAGGTCAACCACAGTTAACAAATGAACAGTGTAACATGCTTTGAGGCATTAATGGGTCAAAGGATTGAAGAAACAAGGAAAATCCCTTCAGGAACTGAACTGCCATATTAGTGGTATAATTCTAGGGACAATGTGAAAGATCAATGGAATAAAGTAATCTTTAACTTTTAGTGTGGTTCACAAACAATTTTTTGTTGATAATGTTGTATTTGTATTATGTTTTAAATTTCAAATCAGATTAGATGTTAAATGGAGGCCTTAGAAACAGACCTAGTCATGAACAACTGATCAGTTGCTCTGTGTTTGGTGAAACTGTTTTTTATTTTGCATTGTTCATTATATTTTTTGGCTAGCGACGTTAACATTTTAGCAAAATATAATCAAAGTGAATCTTTGACAGCAGTTAAAATAAAGCTCTTTCATCATTGGCCTTAAAATGACATGTAAATTTATTTCTGGCCAGCGTTAAAAGCAACATGATACAGGACTGGACATATCATCCATCACTGACGGCTGACACCATCCTTCCACACACACTAATTTAATTGACTTGGCTCGCTGTAGCATAAATTATATTAATGTTTTACTAAAGCATAAAAATGATCAGCCACAGAAAAGATCTGAATTTTTTTTTTTTACCTTCCTGTCAAAGTGAATCCCGCAGCTTTAAATTCTTTTGATAGATAAAATAGATTTTTTTTTTTGTTTATACCATCATTGTTGTGGCTGTTACGTGTTGACACACACATGCAAACTCAAAATTACAGAGACCCATACATTTACATACACAAACACACTTGCATGGGGCACAGGACAATGTTTCCTCATGAGAGGACTTGGCAGAGAGAGACAAAGGCAGACAATACAAATCTCAGCCAAAGTCAAACAGTGCAGTGTAGCAAGGGAATGAAGCAGAGGCAGGAGTTTGGACACGATGGTGTTTACTTTTGAACTTGATCAGTCTGTAGACACGCAAGTGAAAGACACATTTTGGTGCAAACAGCTGCCCTTATTTGCCCTTATCCACAGTCACATAGTAAAGGCTTTGCAGAACTGAATAAGAATTACTTAATTTGAAAGAAAAACAAAGAATTAGTTCACACACAATTAGTGATAGTGATTTTGCCCTTTGCATTCCCATCCTTATCACAAACCAATAGTGAACACACAAGAAACCAGGCACATTAGCAGTTGGCAAAAACGTGTACAAATCTGTACCTGTGGAGCAATGGGAGTTTAGGTGCCTTGCTCAGGGGCAACCCAGCCCGTGACACTAGGTTTTGATACATTCTGAGTATATTCGAGTGCTCAGTCTAATGGGGACTGGTTAAAAATATATTTCACAATGTCAGAGAAATTAGAGAAGCAGATAACCAAGTTGGACAGGTGCTTGTTTTCTGGGGTTGACATTTTAAAAAACTGAATTTAAGAGGAAGTTCTTCAGGGTTAAAAGTGACCCAAGGTTTAAAGAAAACCTTATGCCATGTCTTCTGCTTAAAAGTGATAATTGCGTTAACTGAAATGTATTTCTACATGATTCTCTGTGTTTACCATGCAGGGCTGGGTGCTATGGGAAGAAAATATACTGTATCATGATATTATAAACATTTTTACATTATTCAATATTGATATATGTCACGGTATAAATCAAATCAATATGTCTGTAAGGGGCAACATAGCTTATCAATAATAACTCAATACGTTTAATACTGTAAATACACTTTAAAATAAAATATCTACAGTTCACGATCATCTCAGATAATACCTTTTCTAAATTTGTCAATCCCATGTACTTTTTAATAAATGTATAATATTTAATGTATACTATTAATCTATTCATGCAACAGCTTTTTAAAACCAGGAAAGGTTATCACAGACAGCTTATCATGATATGACGATTTCTTGACAGTGGGCATTTGAGAAGTTCTGGGTTGAATGCAGTGTCTTTAGCCAATATTTCATCAGACTAATGTTTTCCATGTGTAAATTTAGACTATGCACAATTGCAGAATGGGGAATTTGTTGATATTTGTGTCTCAGAAACAGACACACAGTGCTGTGTGCAGTGCTCGTACAACAAGAAATAAGACTGAAGATTGTTGACGACATTATAAAAAATGACCCTACATCAATCTGACATTTGTAGACCCTTTGACTTTTTCCACCTACTGACCAAACAGGAAGGGCTGTCTACAGCAGCTCAGGAACACAAACTTTCATTCAACAGCTGTAATGAATAGACCACTATGACAGACACATTTATACACATGCATATATTCATCAAGTGGGTGGTACCTATGAAGCAAGGGAACTCGTGCAAAAACAACAGAGCAGAGAGCCAACACTCCAACTCCACCTTAAATCTGGCTGCATCAGGAAAAAGTGGACAGCGCAACATGCAGCAATTTGTTTGTTTGCCATCACAGAATGACAGTGCTCAGCTGTTGTGGGTGACTACAGTACCACTGTGACCATGCCGGACCTTCTCATCCACTGAGAGAAACAATGCTGCTGTCAATAAAGCTTGATAATTCAGGAATGATCCTGCCTGCAATGTATACCAATGCCAGATAATTTAAACTGTCATTTATTTCTGCTAAAAATCAGAGCTAAAAGGGTTGGTATTTGAAGTTATTAGTTGTTGGCGAGACAAAACACACAAGATTTCAAGATATAAACTTTGCCTGTGGGAAACACAGTGGATGTGTCACTGTTTTCTGATGTCTCATAGACTAAATATTTAAAAGCTTAATCAAGTTAACGAACATCAACATGAGTTGCAGACCTTGAGGGAAGTACAGAACACAGAGGACTGCAAAAGAAAGAAAAGGGGGGGATCTACTTGAGAAGAAGTGGGCACATTAAGTCCTGTCATGTGTAAAGGTTTCAGCCGCTCCATGTAATCACTCAGAAATCTCAGTAATGCCACAGAGTACAAGAGGCCATGAAAAGAAACAGTGTTTGTGCAGGAGGAGTACTGGAGGCAGATATTCTGAGGTTCTTAAAAAATCTATTACGAAGACCAACAAAATAGAAGTTGTTGTTTTTTTGTGGAAGGCAGGATATGGAATGAGAGGGCGAAAGATGCAGAGGAAAGAATGTGAAGGCAATAGAAAAGACCATGAGAAAGAGGAAGGATGGGGAGGAGACAGAAAGACTGAAAAGCCCTCAAACTTCTCCTATAAGCAGGAAGTAGACACAGCGGTGAAGAGTGAAAAACCGCAATTTAAAAAAAAGTCTAAATGGTGTCCAAAGGAGGATATGATGTATGTGACATTCACCTGTAGAATCTCTCACATTTGTACATACAGACATGGTTGTCTCAGACAGAACAGACAGAGTAAAAAGGCATGTATAAGGGAAAAGAGTGTAACAGGAAGCTAAACACAATTTGAACTTTAAATAACTGCTTTGTCTTACCGTGAAGGGAAAGAATGAAGAATCTTTTTATAGTAAATACCTCAAGTTACACATGTTTTACGTTTTGGTCCTTCGACAGTTACAGAGAAATTTATCCTAAAGTTGAGACAGTAGAGCTGAGTTAATGTTAGTGTTCATGCATGCGTGCACACCCATGACTTGAGGACATAAATCTGTTTGTACAGTCAAATTATGAACGTCTGGTATCAAGGACTATACTATAAGCTAATCTTGGCCTACATTGAGTCCTGCTAATATTTGACCATACATGCTGAGGAAAGGCTTTTGAGAAGGTACTTTGAGCATTGACCATTCTGATCAAGAACTGCTTAATTGGTCTAATAATTGATTTGTGATGCTACTATTGTTTGGATTTGACTATAGTTGGGTCAAAGAGACAGGTCTCAGAAGAAAAAAATAACTGTTTAGCATACTTTTTTAAGATGCATACTGGTGCTTTATTACTGACATGCACTCCATAGATTTGACACAGAATGTGAATAATGTAAATATATACACACACTGGCCTCTTCCATAATTATTATGTGTATCTAATAAAGTGCCTGATGTGGTGTTCTGCTGCTGTAAGCCATCTTTTTCAACGATTACCATGTTTTATGTTCAGAGGAAGTCAACTGGCTCTTTGAGTAACTGTTCAAGTTGTCTCTCACTGGATATTCTGTCTATTTTGGACCATGTTTTGTACAACATAAGCTGGTAGTGGAGGAAATACTCCCACCATCAGATCTGGCACCAACAAACATTCCATGTTCAAAGTCACTTAATCACATTTGGTTTTCATTCTGATGCTCAGTTTAAACTGTAACCAGTAAGTCTTGACGTCTACATGCCTAGACACAGTGAGTTGCTACCATGTGATCGATTGACTGTGAGGAGCAGCTGAACGTGTGTACCTAATAAAGTGGCAAGTCACTGATTACAAGATTCAAGACTCATGGACATGAAACACAAGTTTCAGAGCAACAGGAAGAGCTGTGGCTGTTTCTCACAATAGTTCCAAAACATATACCACAATCACCTCAGCAATTAATAGTGTTATTATGTGGAAAGCCTGTATAATATTGCTAAATTAAATAATGTTTTACTGTCTATTTGTATGTTTGCACTTGTTTTAGTTCACTGCTTTAACTAGTGAATTTCCCCACAGTAGGATCAATAAAGTTAAATCTAATTATAAGTGGTATGAGTAATATATCATTATTAGCGCTTCCCCTCGACCTACTCCTACCATTAAAAGTTGTTAATATTGTTGGTCCCACGGCTTGAGGATTAACTGTGGACAGCAGATAAGCTAACTTACCTAGCGGTCCGAAGACAGGCTCAACAGGCGGCTATACAGTCTGACAGATAACGTAAGCAGCTCGTTTAAGCTGCCGAACGCCATTCATTCAGCCAGGAAGCAGATAATGTCCATGGTTTGAGTGACTTTATCAAAATGAGGCAAGTTTAAAAACAGTGCAGAGGGCAACACCTGTTGAGCTGCGACAGTGTCGGCTAACACCGACAACATGTCATGCTAACGCCACCTTAGCCTCAGGTTAGCTTACCTGCCAGTCGCAGTGGCGTTTATTTTAAGTGAATTAAACGTTAATGTCGCTTGAGTCTGACAAAAAAAGGTGTTACCAAAAACTGACGGAGAGTTATACGAACAGAGCGAAAAGTGACAGAAAACAATGACGTGATAAACGTCTTACCTGGAAATGCGACTGTCATTGGGAGCTCCGGGCTGTGACACTGGACCTGCAGCTGGTCCGACTCCTGCTCTTGCCCTCGGGGGGGAAAGCTTCACCACAACAACCAGGACAGTTGCCCTCTCTCTCCGTCACCGACACATGCTCCACCAGGGGGCGACATAGTCCAATAAATGCAGTTTCAATCTCCAATGACGACAGTAGTACAAACAATAAGAATCTTTCCATAATATAAGTAATTTCAATAACTTGAATAAATAAATAAATAATTATCTTTCACAGTTTTATTTTATTTTATATTACATATTATGTAATTCACAATATTCATAGGTTAATATGTCACATGCATACAGTGAGAAATACATTGTTCATACACCATGAGTCCCTGTTAGTGTGCACACTTAAGTTTATTCATGGATCAAAAATGGATCTGAAATTTTCCTTGCCTTGTTTTCATCTTCACTTAACTAGTAATGGTGTCATGTCCAACTCCACCATCTCTTGTCTGAGGTACATACAAAAGTGCTCCAGGCATCTTTCTTGTTTTAATAAAGCTCAAAGCAAACAATGTTTCTGCACCTGTAGGCGTGTGCCACAGTTAATCTCGGCTGTGAATCTGGTTTGACAGTCTTTCCATGGTAAGCTGTTTGGGTGTACTTTCTCTTTTGACTGGTTATTTAATCCAAAATGTCTATCTAGCCTATCTAGATGGTGACACTGTGATCTGCTGAATCATGACCACTGATGACTCTTCACAGACACAACAGCTTCAGAGCCTGAGCTACTGTTACCATTCCTGGTCCCTCCCAATGACATAACACACTAGTACTTAAATAGTAAATCTTGTGTGTCATCAGATCTGCATTAAATTAAATGTATGTTTATGTAAACTCTATCTATCTATCTATCGATCTATCTATCTATCTATCTATCCATCCATCCATCCAAGGGGTGGGAATCAAGACACCATGATATGACATTATCATGATATTGCGATATACTGCGTATTTGCAAACTCATATCTTGTTTGCATACTCTTAAAACTGAATGTTTATTATTGGAGCAACATAACCATAATCATCACAACAAAATAAGCACATTAAAAGCAAAGTTGACCAAAATATAAATAATAAAACATGGATTCTCCAATTTGTGCACATACAAACCTCTGGACACGTGTCCAGAGGATTGAATCACCATCTTTGAGACATCTGCATCCACTTCATAAATTGTCCATCATTCTTGTTAAACAAACACTAAAGAAGCAATGGCGGCACACACACACACACACACACACAAATAAAAAGCTTTTTCACTTTCTCTGTCTCTCACAAACACACTCAACTTCTTTTCTCCGTCTTAGTATCGGGAGACATTCCAGGGCAGCTTTTGGGGGGGATTTGTCCAAACACAATCAGCCTGTGTGGACAGCCTTGTCCTGGATGCTCTCCTATTCATGTGGTTGTCTATTCTTCCCATGGATGTCTCACTCTAATCCAGGCAAAACCTATTAAGTAGCACTCCAGCTGACAGGAAGAGATAGATTGACTGTTTTTATTCGGCCTGTTGAGGGTGAGAAGTCATGCAGATTTAGATGGAGACATTGTGCACGAGGGACAAGGGTTTGTCTCTACATGTCTGGTTTCTATCTCAAGAAGTGGAAAACACTCTATAGAGGACAAGTCATCTTAAAATGATTTATTGGGCTGCTACTATTTGGGTGACTTTTAGTGAAACCACTAGAGGGGGACAAACTATACTACTGTGCAAAACTGTGTGGAGAGCCTCTTCTTCTTCAGTCATGCAATTTCCAGCAGGTGAAGGAGGTTTGCTGCTCACCATGTTAGGAAAGTCATCCGACACAGAAAAACACGCTCAAACATTTTGTGCACGACTGCACATTTTTGCCAAAGCCGCACGTTCACGTGGTAAGTGTTTTTAAAGAGAGGGGGAAAAAAGTGAGATAATAGAAATCAAATCGGTTTGAATGTTGCAATCACCTGATGAGCAAAATCCACCAGCTGACAGAAGAGTGTCTGGTATCAAAGAAAAACGCAGGGGAGTTCCATTTTCATGTAGTTACACAAACGAATTGATTCAAGATAATTACGTTTCTTTATCTTAGCAGATGTGGTACTTCAAGCTGAACAAGCATACACCATAATAATAAGAGGTCAGTGTCATTTGCAGAACGTTTGTGGTTGTTGATTCTCGTGTTGACTTAACGAAGTTCTTGTTTGGGAGATATTTTGAGGCTGGTTCCAGCAGTTGCTGGTGTGGGTGGGGGCATGATTGCTCCTGTTTTAAGGTGTGAATGTCCTGCCTTATACAGCACTTTGCAGCTTGTAAGCGCCAGAAAGCGCACAAATGGTGTTGAATAGGCCCCGTATTTCGTCACATGCAAAACAGACTCTCGGGGAAGGGACGGTCTCCAAGCCAGCTCCACAATGGGTTTGTGTCTAATCCAACTTGTTTTCACTGTCTTGCTGGGAAGCAAGGGTCCGCACATTAGCGCTGCGTTAACTTGAACAATAGACATGCATTCCCGAAACTTAGTCCTTTGACACTGAATTGCAATCGTGCAAAGTCCCCAGAGGGAATCCAACTGTGCGCACAGCACTCCCGACCACTGCGCGCTCTCACTGCTCCATGGAGCTCCATGGCTCCGAATTCTTTATCCGCTGACCAATTCCAATGTGAGATGTCCTCAGGGGAGAAAAGTCTCGTTGAGGGGGTCAAGGCACGAATGATATCTGCTTATGAAATAAGATGATACTGATACTCGGAAGCTGTGGATTTCTCACACTCTGCAAGAAGTTCCAAATTCAATCTTTTTATTTGATGCTGTCCATTAACCTTCTAGTGTTGCAGCTGACAAATTCTCCTCTTTCACTTTGTTTATTAGCTCCCCCTCGTGTATATTGCGTGCCAAAAATTGTTGATTGCATGCAACTTCAATCGAGATGAATTCTTTCAAGTATCCCACCACCCCGCCCCCCTCGAGTTTTACCCACGCTTTCAGTATCATTAATCCGACCTACAATTTATGAAGGGCACTTTTTATGGGGAGAGTAAAATGATATTGTTTGGAAAAATACTTTGTTTAATTCTACATTTATTAATTTACCACAAAGTGCCATTGTGTGTTAAAGCACTCAATGTTTGTGCGTAAATCTTGGCACTGTTTCCAAAGCAAACTGGGACCCTCAGAATGTGTTGTAAGTTGTATGTTGATATCACCTAAAGGGTTATTTACAGGTTTACTGTCTCTTCTCTCGACTCTCCCCTCAAACCCCCCCCTCCAGCCACCACCCCCGCCCCCAGGCGATCACTCATTCTGCTCTCAGATAACGCCTCATTCTCTCCTCGATTACGCAGCGGGATTTACATGAAACTGTTAATTGTTTGCTCTTCAAATAGAGTCAGCCTGGAGACAGCAGTCTGCCAGAAGTTAAGGACCGGCTCTTTGGCCTCCCTCCCCCCTCTCTCCGTGCCCCTGTCCGAACTACACTGGCCGATTTTCCCCCTGGGCTGATCAGCATGACAAAGCACTGGCCGGAGCAGAGTCTCTTGGCACCACCCGCTCCGTCCCACACTGGAGAACACCACGACCATCAACTTGACTTACACAGACATGGGCAGAAGGCTTTTCTCTCCGCCGGTGTAACGTGGAACTCTCCGGCCCATCACTGGTCACTTTCTCCAGCCCAGATGGGTCCTCAGCAGCCGCAGCAGCCGCGCTCGGAGAAGCACACAGCGCGCCCCGAACACCTTGGCACCGCCACGCCATTCATGGATAAAACCTCGGCACCGAGCGCACCGTTCCCAAACAAACAAGACGAATCTATGAATCGGGATTCATGGGTGAATGAACAGAAGAAAAGTAAGAGCAGCGAGGGGAAGAAGAAGAACTATCAGCGGTATCCAAAACCACCATACTCGTATCTTGCCATGATTGCTATGGTCATCCAAAGGTCGCCGGAGAAGAAACTGACATTGTCTGAGGTAATTGGGAAAATAAGTTTGTCAGTACAACTAAGTATTAATGTGTGTTTTAGTCCCAATGCTGCATAGATGTCTACTTTCATCCTGACGCCTGTCACGTCTGAAGTATTTTATTAATGAAAACCACTCTCATGCTCAAGAATTTCATCAGGAAATTACTTCCACACACTTTTCTTGTGCATGGACAATGCATGGCCAGATGGCAACTTTTTCAGTTTACAAAGTGACACAAACCAGCCACCTCTGGGTGACACTTGAGTGACTCCCATTCCTGCCATTCTTGGTTGGCTTTGATAAGGTTGGACTACAGTGAAACCAGACACTGATCTGTAAAAGGAAAGTGATAAGATACTAAATCATGTTTGAGTTGCTCTAACAGAGTCTTTATCATGTTGATCTATCCATTTAAGAACTGCTATAATCCACGCCACTTTATTTTTAATTACTAAAAACAGTCTACTAAAGTGTACAGCAGGAGGTTTTGGGCTGCACCTCTTGGCCTAAGATCTGTTCGTACTCCAAATGATTACATAATGAAGTTAATGTTAGTGTACATACGTTATCTGTGCTCACTGATGCTCTTTTCATTTTCAGATCCTAAAGGAGATCAGTACCCTCTTCCCATTTTTCGAAGGAAACTACAAGGGCTGGCGGGATTCAGTGCGACACAACCTCTCATCATACGACTGCTTTGTGAAGGTTTGTATGACGTGACTGTAAAAATAATTCACAAGACAGAAAAAGCCTTCAGGTGTGCTTCAGATTAGTGGCCTTGAGGGGGGAATATTGATTGGTGAATATTGAACGGTTTCTTATTAAGCAGCCACTGTGGAGAAACCATACATCGGGGTTCGTTCTGGTGCTTGAAAATGCTTAAAATAGAGACCGTCTTTCACAATAAATAGCTCCCTGATGACTGAGAAATAAGGGGCCTTCCATGCTTCTGTTTATCTTGAATTTTCCTTTATCCTTCTGCTCTTACAAAATACAGTTTAATTGTGACTTGTCAAAGAATCATTTTGAGTATGTACTGTATTTGTAGAATCTAATGGGGCTCGAAAATGGACACCGAAATTGCTTGAATTTGTCATAAGAAGCCGTGTGTTAACTCTGATTCTCCTGCGACCTGTAGGTGCTGAAGGACCCAGGTAAGCCTCAAGGCAAAGGCAATTTCTGGGCAGTGGAGCTGAGCCGTGTTCCTCTGGAACTCCTCAAGAGGCAGAACACAGCGGTGTCGCGCCAGGATGAGACTATCTTTGCCCAGGACCTGGCTCCCTACATCTTACAAGGACACAAGCCAGAATCTGAGCCGACCTCTGAACCTGTGACCTCTCTCCTCCCCATGCGCACTGGAAACCCTTCCCTACCACAGGAGGACTTGTTCCGACCTAAGCTGGACTCATCCTTCGCTATCGACTCCCTGCTACACAGCCTCCGGCCGACGAGTGCTTCTGGGGATGTGGACGTGACTTCCAGGGAGTGCTGGGGTGAGATGGAGCACCCTCGGCCCTCTCCTCCTCTGCGACCACGCTACACATCTTCTGCCCGTAGTGCCTCTGCCAGCTCTGCCAGCCCGGCTTCCACCTCCTCCTCCTCTTCCTCTGATGAAGAATGGAAGGGGGTGACCCTGTCTGGGAAGCGTGTTCCCCCAGATGGTGAAGCAGGGTCAGATGGGTATGAGGATTATCGGCCACCACTGCACAAATCAGCCAGACGGGAGAGTTCTGCACCTCCATGGGAGCTCCCCACCTCCTACGCCAAATATGCTCCCCCCAATGCTGTTGCCCCGCCCAGCATGCGGTTCAATGGAGGCCCTATCATGCCACTGCACGGTGGACTTCCCCTTTATAACTACGGCAGCTCTCCAGTCGCTCCTGGTCACTTTTTAGGTCACACATATTGGCCCATCCTCCCCAGTGGACGGGTTTCAGTCCAAGCCCCTCCCCTCATCATGGACCTTGACAATATGTTGCAGTCGGTGCCTCCGAATAAGAGCGTTTTCGACGTCCTGGTACCAACCACTCCGAACTCTCACGCACACCATCAACCGCCAAGTCAGTACGCCCTGCAGAACGGGCCTCCTTTAAACCGTTACCAGTACTGACTGAAAGACTGTCGCAAACAAAAGACACAATCCGTCACACGGATGCCAAACCACAGTGATGCAGGGGTGAAGTTTAATCAAGATAAGAGAGAGCGAAAATGTGTTATCTGCTGCAACTTTTAGTAAACCGAGTCTCACTCATTTCCTCCAGCTGAAGGCCTCTAAACTGCAGACAGTGCTGTTGATGGATTCATGTTTTTAGAAGATGAAAACCACTGATTTATATATATATGTTTTTTTTTTTAAAGCTCAGGCGTTTTTCAGACCCAACTTTAACAAAACATCTACCTCAGTTCTCAGCTCTTTGCACCGCCTTTGTGATTTGCACTGTCTCTTATTGGCGTGAAACTGTGACCTTTTATCTGTTGATCTACTGTGAACGCTGAATGTACTGTTGTACAATCATGTGAAATACCAACAATGACAGGCTGGACTGTGGATGTGAACATCTGGAAAATCTGTGTTTAAAAACAGCAGAATTATAGTATTTTAACAGAATAGAGGCGGGAAAAAACTCAATTTAACTGCTTGCATTGATTCTGTCCCTTTTCATTTTGGTGTTAACTTAAGTTTTTTTTCTTGTTGCATTTGAGAATCTGGCAGGTTTACCACAGAAATATGCTCAGATTTAGATTCTTGTCAATCTGTAAAAAAGCTGCTGCTGCCATGTTTACGCGACAATCTACTGCTACACAACGACCACTATCTACCTCAGACTGGGACGTGTTCCTGTGAACGTTTGCACTGCTGGTTATTTTGCACTATTTTAATGTTATGATCACGACCAAAAGGAACTTGCTTTTAAATGTCTGCCTACCATGACGGCCGAATGTTTTCTAACTTTCTCACTATGTACCTGTACAGTGCTGAGCTGCAGTGAAACTTCATCTCAGAGTATCAAAAGAATGTAATGGAGTTAAATAGGGAATGTAATAAAATGCTGTTTATTTTACTTAATGTGGGTTTTAATAAGTTGTTTCTGTGACTGGTTTATGTGCTTAATACTAGACTGTGTTGGTTCTGCACGTCTGTAAACACAACCGGGTTTTAAAAGGTCCCCCAGTATGTTGGATTGATTTACCACAGGAATTGAAATCCATAAACAACCAGATAACTATCTTTGATCGACAGGCCGTGGTATCTGCAGAGGAGTTCTCAGCACACACACACACACACAGCTGATTTACATCAACAGTCCAGCAGCCGTCAGCCTCCTGCTGCTTCCACTGCTGTGACCACTCTCCTTTTTATCAGCTGCCTTACGCATGCCTGCACTCCCTCCCCATCCTCGTTCCCCTGCTCCCTGATCATTCCTGACCTGGAGGAGGGAGGAAGGGACAGTTTGACTCCACCCCCCCGCCCCCAAACACATACATGCATACGAGTGGTCTTTGGAGTAGCTGTAGATCAGGAGCTCTGAAGTGCATTGTACCACTAACCAGAAACTTGGGTTCAATCCCCAGTTCCTCTGGTCCACAAACCTCAGTGCTCTTGGGCACGTGTTCCCTCTCTTGGTACAAAACCCAAATATAAGCACTGTGTTTTGAATGATTTGACAAAAGATTCCTCCCAATTAGGAAAAAAGTGGACAATCTCATCAGCAGAAACTGGGTTTAATTGTGTTGTTAAATTAACAGGTGTGGTGTTTGTATTTCAGTCGTTTTTTAAATTGTGCCTTTTTTTCCCAAAGTGTTCAATCCTAACAGCTAGGATGAGCACCATAGATAATAGATGTAAGTTAAAGGTCTATTACAAGAGTGGTGCTTACTGAAAAAGTACAAAGTAGAAACTGTTAAAATATCACTGGCCTACAATCTAAGTCTTAATTCATCATTGTACTGGGATTAAACCTGTTGCTGCTATTTTTCATTTTTCACTGTGTGCGTGTTTTCCCTGATCTCCTCCGACTCATCTCCTGATTTCTTATTCCTTCTCACACTCCCTCTTGTGCCATCCGGTATTCGAATACGCTGCCTCTCTCCAGAAAATTCTCATTCAAGCGCCTGTGCTTTGGCTTAGGTTTGTTGCTGGTTTCCTCCTCTCCTCCATATCCTCCGCCACCGGGAGTGTAGAGGCAGAACATGTCCTGTAGTGGGACACGAGCAGACGTCACAGTTAACATCCAAACATGAAAAAGAGCCAGCCTAACATGAATTCTAAATCACATTTCTGATCAGCACGTTTATAGCATCAAGTAATAATTAGGTCAGCACCACCTGACATAAAAACTGCAATAAAAACATTAGGAAACATATACTCTGTAACAAATGCTGGTTCACACACTCACCACTGTATTTCATATGAATCCGTTGGTTGGTTTTCTCTCAATCAGAGGAAAATGCATATGCTGTTTGTTTTTTTTGCATCAGCAACTACAGCACCAGGTCTACCACTTTAAATGGTCCAAGAATGAACTCAGAATTCTGTAAAACTGCTTTTCTCCTTCTACTCACCAGGGACAATGAGCTACAACTACAGACACTGCAGACACTTAAACACATTTAAAGGCATTATGGACTGACATGAAAGAAACATGTTGTTTCACAAAGCTTTTTGAGGGATTAGGATTAAGGACCTTGTTGGTATGGCACTTTCAATATATATCTTGTTTAACTCTCCTTTAATAACCTCCTTTTAATTTGTATATTCTGTTGTGAGTTTTATATCTGAAATGTTCTTGTCTCTGTAACTATTTGCTATAGTTGCAATTTGTGATATCTATGCTGCTATCTTGACCAGCACTCCCTGGAAGAAGAGATCTTGTATCTCAATGGGACCTTCCTGGCTAAATAAAGGAAAGATAGATAAATAAAGACGGCAATGTAATTGTTTTCTTCCCTTGTTTAGTCATAGGACACTATTTAAAAGCACAGTATGTAATTTCTGCTGTGGTGACCAACATAAAATGGTTAATTACTTTGAATAGAAATAAGAGATATTTTAATAATCCCCAGTGGGAAATAAGATATTATATATTAGATATTTTCGTGCAGAAATATGTACACATCTTGGTGTAACGTGGTGGTTTTCATGACAACATTCAGTAAGGTCTCCTTGTAGATAGATATATTTTTGTTACACTTATTCTAACAATAATACTAATAATTTTTCTCACATATATACTGTACATGGTGCAGTCTTACCCCAGGCTGTAGCGGGATGCTGATTTTGGCTCCCAGGTTGAGCTGTCTGCCGTCTGCCCTGTGGAGCAGGTTCAGTCCTGCTGCACCATCCTCTCCCCCTGATAAGAGTAGACAGAGTGAGCACTGAGGAAACACCCGCACTTTGCATTACAACACACAACACTTCATTGTTTCAAGTCAATAGCAGCGTTGGTTGCAGATTAAATTCCAATGTCACTGTTTTGTACAAGGATAATAAAGGTATTAAAACAACCACGATGAATATCAGAGTGTTTACCTTTGAGACCGTAGGGTCGAGTGGACCGTCTCTCGGTGAGTACAGACAGAACCACCTTGTTCCTGAACAGAAGTTTCCGGATCACACCGTCTCCACCGCAGTGCTTCCCTGCGCCTCCCGAGTCGGGCCGCAGCGAGAACTGCTCTAAAATCACCGGATACCTGAACAAATCAATCAATTAGTGGACCCAACAATTTCACAAAAAAAAAAAAAACATTTCTTTGACTGATGCTTTACCTCTTCTCCAGGATCTCGGGGTCAGTGATGCGGGTGTTGGTCATGTGACTGTGAACTCCACTCCGCCCGTTCCAGCCTGGCCCTGCCCCTGCTCCCCCGGCAACCGTTTCATAGTAACCAACATTCTCTGTGCCAAATGAAATGTTGTTCATGCAGCCCTGATGTACGGCAGAATGACAGTACATCCATTTAAGCAAGGAAATAATGACACATCTTTAAATATTCAACTTACAAACTAAAGGCACAACTTTTTGTTCCTACATTAACATAACTTAATTGTTCGTACCTGCGAAGCGGCGCATACTTCAAATGCCTTAAAGATGACATCGACCACTCTCTGGGATGTGAGAACATTTCCTCCAACCACAGCTGCATTCTGGGAAGGCTGGAGGATCGAGCCAGGAGGGATGATGACTTTGATTGGCGCGAGACAACCCTACAACATGGAAAAAAAAAGATGATATGAATGAGATAATCCTAATAATCTTTGAGTTCTGAAGAGGTGACACTAGAAAAACAGGACATTATACTGGAAAACAGTGAAGTGCAGAAGTGGACAAAAATATTAGAATTATTGGGATTTAGATCATCTATATGGACTAAATCCATAAGTGACGCTGTGTTTCTATCATGGTCCAGTTCAGTTTGGTACAGTACGGTGTGGTTTTGAACCGTAAAGCCCAAGGGTCAGGTTTGTGTTTCGACTGAGAGCAGTACCTTTACTTGGTAGGTAGGGTGTGGGCAGCGACGACATCAAACGCTACACAACAGACAACAATGGAGGACGTCCAGCAGCTCTTTTTTTACTGCTCAGTTTGTGGCTGTTTGTCTCAATAAGACACGAAGCTTTGTATGAGAATAGACTGCAGGCGTTTTCCTCGACTTCTATGGGGTATTTATTGCTAGGGAGTGATGGTTTTTTTTACCGTACCATTTTACTCTGGTACCACAGAATTGAACGGCTGGGGCCAGTTATTTGGTACTATTCCTAATGGAAACACAAAAAAAAATACCTTACTGTACCGAACCAAACTGAACTGTTCCATGTGGTGGAAACACAGCGTATTCTGTCTTTTTTCTTTTTCTTTTGGACCAGTCCTGTATGTCTTTTGTTTTTAATGTTGAAAAAAGCTTGATTTAAAATAAAATTTAAAATTTAAAATGATTCTAAGTTCAATGTGACCTTGAAACTACAGTGAATAACTAATAACCTAAACCAATTACGTTATTTACACTTACATCCTGTTTTCTAGAGGCTATGGTGCTTTCATCATTTATTTAATACTACTTGGGGTCACTCATTAACCCTGTTCTGCTGTGTTTGCTCTTCACTGGAGGGCGAAACTAACCTAAACGAACGATGGTTACCTGGTTGAGTGGGATGTCCTGTCCGACCATGCAGCGCAGGCAGTAGATGAGGGCAGAGAGGGTGATAGCCCGAGGAGCATTGCAGTTCCCCCACACCTCTGTCCCAGTTCCCGAGAAATCAAACACAGCACTGCCCTGTAACAACGGAGTTTTCAATTTCAATTAAACGTCAACTCTAATGTGCACAATACGCAGCATATTAGGCTTTCATGTTAACATTGTGCTTCATATCCTGAGTAGATTCCCACCGCTCACCTCTTCTTCATTAATTTGGACTCGCAGCCTGATTGGCGTCCCGTCATCCATGAAATCCTCCGACTCCACCTCCAAGGATCCAGTCTGTTGCCGTCGACAACGTGCAAAGTCTCTCAGCATGTCCCTCACTGCGAGCTCTGCATTACTCTGAAACCGTCAAACCCAAAGCGACGGCGGTACAACTCGTAAAGCAACACTTTTCTGAATGATCACATCGTTGTTGTCATTTTACAAAGATTTACATGACCTGACCTGAATGTACCCCATGTAGGCTTGGACCACAGCCAGTCCATAGCTGTCAATCAACTCCCCCACCAGCTGGCTGCCTCTCTGATTGGCTGCCACCTGAGCCCGCAGGTCTGACAGGTTGTCATGGAGATTACGAGTCCCAGAGCAGTCTGGGTACTGGGCCGGAGCCATCAGCGCTTCAGTTACAGCTGATATGGAGACGGGAGGAAAGGCCCAGGGAGAAATGTGACACAAGAAGAGGCACAGAGAGAAAAGCATGACAGGAAACTGAGTGAAGAAAGTGAAAGTTAAAGTAGACCATAAACATTCGGACTCCTAAGTCTCATATTTTGTTAAACCCTTTGATTTTTACATGCAATATGAGTGGTCTCCATTAAAGCCACAGTATATATTCCATCTCTCCATCTCTCCATCTCTCATCTCCTCATCTCTAACCTTCTTCCTGGAAGACCCCGCCAGTGACAAGTTTGAAAGACGTGAAGACGGCGCCCTCCTGCTCAAGGGTTGTGGAATGAGGGGGCATGGAGCCTGGAGTGATGCCACCTATGTCGGCATGGTGCCCTCTGCTGGCCAGAAAGAACACCGGCTTGCTCAGCTCCTTCCTGAACACCTAAAGTGAGAAGAGGGAAACATGGGCCATGTATCTAAAAGCTGATCTTCCATTTTTCAGGATGAGGACCACAAAGTAACGACACACTGAAAAGCCACCACTGGTTGCAAAACGAACGTCCTGGGAGGCTAAAGATCTTAGCTGCATGTTTTCGGTCTTCTCTAATATGATTGACAGCTGGTATCATCCAATAGATGCTTGGTTGCAGGTGAATTTCTGGTTTCAAAAACTGACACATTGACAAATTGCTATTTTCAAGGATTCACAACGGGAGTTCATTTTAAAGGAATACTTTTTTGTATATACAGAGGGAAAGAGCAGTGTTCAAGAAAAAGAAAAGAAGTGAAGAAAACTCCACAGACTGACTGGTGTGATGACAGTGAGGTCCGGAAGATGGCTGCCTCCGGCACATGGGTGGTTACTCAGGAGGACATCCCCTTCTCTCAGCTCGTTCCCCAGTGTTCTGATCTGGAAAAAAGCACGAGTATAGAACGTATGGTGACTCCGCCTCCATCAGATGTGTCACCTCGGCAGCATGACTGCACACACAGTCTTTACCTGGTACTGGACAGTCTCTTGCATGGCACCCAGGTGAACGGGTATGTGAGGTGCGTTGGACACCAGACCGCCGTCCGGTCCGAACACGGCGCAGGAGAAGTCGAGGCGTTCCTTGATGTTGGTCGAAATGGAGGTTCTCTGGAGAACTCGGCCCATCTGTTCTGTAGAGGGAAGAAAGATGGAGAAAAATGTTAAAACTAAAATATAACCCAGGCTTTACTTCATACTTCATATCCTGTTCTCACCTGCTATGCTCATAAAGCGGTGGGAGAAGATGGAGAGCTGCACAGTGTTGAGCTCAGTGCCCAGGGCACAGTGAGGGTCCGATCCAACAGCAATGCAAACATCGCCCCCTTCTGTCCGATGGGCCTCACAGCATGGCTCCACCAGGATGGTGCTGCACGAGGAAAGAGCAGAATTAACCTTTAAAATGTCTTGATTCAACTTAAAGTATAAGAATTTGAATGAAGAGCAAAGCAAAGTGCCTGTTCTTGTCAATGATGATGGCTGGTCCCTGGATGCTGTCACCACATGGTAGCTCCTCCCACAGATACACGCTAGTGTCCAGGTAACCATCTTCAAAGTAACACTTGGTCATCTACAGAGAAGAACAAGAAGTACTTCATATATATATATATACACATATATATACATATATATAAAAATGGTAATGAAAAAATACACAAGATGAATGTAAATGAAATATTAAGGTGTGTGTCCATATACCGTGACAGGCTTGGCATGTTTGGATCCCATCTTTGTTTTATACACAGATTTGATACCCGATTTTCCACAGCCCCTCACTCTGATGTCATCCACCATGATGGGTCTGTCTGGGATGGTGAATCCAAATTCCTTCAAGTAACTAAAAGGGAAATGAAGACAGAAAACAAAACATTACAGTAAAAAACTAGTAGTAAAACCAGAAGGAATGTAAATAAATGTCATCTCCAAAGATTACTGAGCTCCTCACCTGTGGAAAAACAAATGTAAACATTAGGAATGAGACAGGTCGGAGTGCACATGGACTGCACACAGTGACATTAGCAAACAAAGAAGTAAACAGAGAGCTAACCGTTTGGTGAAGGCACTGCGAAAGTCTCCTGCTTGACAGGACTGTGCGTCGCTGGGGTAACCGGCAGCGGTGACCATGAGCGCACAGTCGGTGCCCTCGTAACGCAGGTGGAGGAAGACCTCGATGGTTATCTGATCGCTGAAGAGGACAAGAGACATTGAGGCTGCTTAGTCTGGCGTGCATAATGTCAAAGTATATCACCATAATTCTCTGTATTCATGTCTACTACAAGAGTACATGTAAATGACGGTCCACAATGCAGCTTTGAACATAAACAAATGAGCTGACAGCTTAATTAACAGCTTTCTTGCACAAAATTCAAGCACTTTCAATGAGCCATGTCAGTTTAAGGTGTTTTTCAAATATTTTCAAGGGCTATGACACTTTCTTTTTAAGCTCACAAACGTTCAAGGATTTCAAGGAGCCATGGGAACCCTTTAGCTTCCCACCATTGGCTGCCAATTAATTTTAGAACTGATTTCAAGGTTTTATTATCTTTTAAAGCACATTCAGGTCTTACTCCCAAATACATTTCTCTTCAAATTATCCCCCAATCCAGGCTGAGTACCAAAAGGGACCGGGCTTTTTCAGTCCGGGCCCCAACTCTTTAAATAACTTGAGTGTTTTTATAACAGTGAAAGATTCACATGCCGACGACTGGTTAAGCCCGATGTATGCCGTGTTTTTTTTGAGCGCTGACCTGTTGAAGTCCCGCGCACAGAGTGTGTCGCGGCAGCGCTTCGAGAGCTGCTCCACCCTCCGGTCAAGCTCGACGAAACAGCGCGCTTCGTACTGCAGCGAGCACGGCTCCTGCACCTCCTCCACCACGTCAGCGAGAGCCAGGCCGTAAGCTGAGAGTACGCCACTGTACCTGAGAAACACAGGCACACACATCAGTGACAAAGATACTGCCGTCACTACTTTCAGTGAAAAGGGTTCAAGAGAAGGACCATAGAATGTATATAAAATAGACAGGAGTCTTCCAGTCTGAAAATTAAAGCCTTGGAAGTAGGATAGACTTCAGTAGGGAAGACTCCAATGGTTGCAAAAGGAACTTTTTTTCCTGAGTGAACTAAGACTCTTCAACTGGACTCCAATAATCTTAGAGCAGACCTTGACAATGCCGTTCAGATTGCTCTTGTGTTTCACAGCCCATTTAAAACAATGATAAAAGCTACATCAAGTCATTTAGACCTAAATAAAAGAGTTCAGTTTCTGCATCAAGTGGATTCTTTGTTGTCCACACTTCACCTCTGACTCTGTGTTTATGTTGAACTGAAGCGGAGAGTGGAACACTGTTCCCAGATATTTGTAAGTCTCCACAAGTGGGTCCATTATTATATTCAGTCTATGAACACCGACACAGTCCCGCCAGCCTTACTTGTGTATAAATACAGTCTTCATCCCCAGTGCTCGGGCAATAGCACAAGCATGTTGTCCACCTGCACCGCCGAAACAAGCTAACACATGCTGAGACGTATCGTGGCCTTTCGCCTGTGAGGGGTGAGGGTGTGTGACGAACAGAGAGAGAGAGAGAGAGAAAACAAAACATGGTTTCATATTTTTCAAGCTTAAACAAATTGTTCCAAGAAGCTCGAGGAGCCTAAATGACCTGTGTCAGTGCTCTGATTGGCCGGCACATGGCCTCATTCGCGACACGAATGAATCCCATGGCGACCTCCTCCACGCTCATCCCCGAATCACCGTTGGACACCGTATGGTTGTTTGTGGTCACCTTCAAATGAAAGAAAAAGAGCATGAGCCGCAACGTTATTAGATTTAGATTACAAAAGAAAAGTGGAGCTTGACTGAATCTTTCACGAGTGCCTGCCTGTGACTGGTTGGAGGACAAGAAGACGTTGATCTCTTGGGTGAGAAGACGGAAGTGCTTCATGGTGTCCTCGGTGGACAGTGGTTCGTCCTCGCCGGGCCCAAAGATCTTTGGGAAAAATGAAGGGAGGAGTCGTCCAAGGGCTAAGTTGGCATCGGTCACGGTCAGAGGGCCACCTAGAACAGATCATCGGTTATTATTCTGTTCAAAGCTGCGCAAAACCTTAGAGAGACATAGAAAAGCAACTCTCCAACAGAGTACATCAACAATCGTGTCACAGTCATGTTTTATTTTGTGAGCAAACATTACAGCAAGTGAGAGTCAACCCAGTTTGTTCAAACATTTAAACATTTTCAGGTGATGTGTATTTATGTAATGAGGGAGGATGTGGCCTAAAGTGTTCTACAGTGAGATGTTTTTCATTTAGTTGCATCACCATTCTGCACACAAATAGTTGTATAATAATTGTACACGCAAAGATATTCTCCTGAGGAAGCCATAACTCACTTTTCCTTTGTTAAATATTCAGGTTTGAGGTTAATTATCATTTTTTGGATTGACTGTAACTGTATTTGTTCAACAATAAAATGAATCCTCAGGAACATAACTTCCCGAATAATTCTGAGAATCAGTGGGGCTGAACATGTTTGAACATGTTTGCAAATCAAAATCGCTGTCATTTCATTGATATACTTTTTATTGTTAGAGCTACAATTAATTGTAGTTCTTTAATTTCAGATTCTTGTGAATCTTGAAAATAAGAATGAAAATAATTATTATTATATGTTGGAAATAAATTATATCTACAAGTTCTTAACCTTGTGTTAGATTATATTTGTTAATATGTTGATGGTGTTATCTAGTAGTGCTCTGTCCTGTTTTGCATAAGAAAACATTAACTGAAGCTTAATTTAAATCGATATTTGACCCCAATTATTCAGCTCTGATTAGTGCAATCCCTGTCTGTGTCCCTGTCTGTGTACATGGATGAATAAAATTTGAACTAAAGAGTGGAAGAAACTGCTGACGGTGAGAAAAAGTGAGCTGGATATGTATCATTATCAAATCTAATAGGTTGTGGATTGAAAAGGATCAGTGAATCAGAGACAAACATTTAAAGAACAAAAAAAGGAAGCATTCATTCACCTTTCCTGTAGCACGCTGGTCCTGGATGTGCTCCTGCAGACTCTGGTCCAACCACAAACATCCCTGATCTGAAATATTAGGAAAACAAAATCAAAATTTACAAATATGAATCGAAAGGAGAAAAGTCTGACCTTTGTTGGTTACAAAAGCCTTTGATTATAGAAAACAAATAAAGACGTCACTTTTCAGGAATTCCTTCTCTTATTCATGACACAGCAATATTAAGCAGATCAGTCCCAAAAACACACTGACCTGAAGAAGAGTCTGGATCCTCCTCCTGCAGCCACAGTGTTGATGTCCAGCTGCGGTGCTTGCAGGGTGACTCCAGCTGTGGTGGCCTCGAACACATGTTCGTACTGGCCAGCGTATCGACTCACATCTGTGGAGGTTCCTGCAGGGGGGGTAAAAAAAAACCCAGAAGTTTATAAAAGTTTATAAAAGTGACCACAATCAGACACACTCCGGCGTTCACTCGACTCACCACCCATGTCAAAGCCAATCACAGGTTTCTCCTCCATCTGGCTGAAAGAGGTGACGGCATAGCCCACCACACCCCCGGCGGGGCCAGAGAGAATGGCCCGTGAACCACAGAACTTCTCCATGGGAGTCAGACCGCCATCTGACTGCATGAACAAGACATCCACGTCCTGACGTCACGGGGAAACAAGAGATTACTTTCATCTTTGGAACATCAGCTGACCCCACTGCAGCTTTTAAACACATTTACTTACATTTATTGCCACTTGTATGACGTCATATCATTTTTTTTATCACTTTTTATAATGTATTTATCTGTTAAAACATCTTCTATATTGAATATAATGTCATTGTGCTCATTGTGCTTGATGTGTTTCTCATTTTCTTATGCCTCTTTCTGATTTTTCTCCCTATGATTTTATTTATTTATTTACGTATTCCGTCATACCTTCAGTCCACCCTTAAATCCAGAGGTGAAGCCTTTCAAATACTGACGGATGTTGGGTGTGAGGTAGGCGTCGGCGCAGACGGTGTAACCCCGAGGCACCGCCCGCACCATGGACATGACCTCGCTGGACAGAGACACCTGGGTGAAGCCCAGAGAGCGAGCCAGGGCGCCCACAGCTTTCTCATGATCGGACCACCTGAGGAGAAAAAAGAGCGAGAGAGAGAAACAAGTCAATCCTAAAGGTTCTGATGTAGTTTCAAGCTGCTTTCACACATGCACTGAAACCAGGGTGTTCTCCGGAGTTTGTACCAGAGGGGCTTCATTTCTGCAAATCTGACATCCTTCTTCAGAAGATGTCTGTGAGCTCATGTGAGCTGCTGCCTTCTTCATACGTGAATGGCAGAGGGGTATTGTCCAAAGTTCTTTGTGCTGGTCTTGTTACTTTTAATCCTCCAGATATTTTTTTTTAATAGCAGCGGCTTTCTTTGTCATGTGCAGAAGGAAAACACCTTTTTATGTAAGTCGGCCTCTTTGATTTCCATCTTTTTTTATGATGGAAATGATGGTAAATCATCGACAGACTGCTTCCGTTAATGGGAAAGGATTTAAAGAACATATTTATATGTAGTTATTAACATATGTTTTTACATACGATATTGTTTATTATTGTTTACTTTTTGTGCTTTTGGAATCATTCTATGCATCTATGTATTACATAATGTTTTTCTTTTAGTGGACTACGAAAGACTCGAGTAACAAAGTTTGAATTGAATAGACTTTAAATACAGGGGCAAAGAATAAAACATGATTTTCTACTTAACAGACTAGAAAATTGGACACTATCGACATATTCACTTTACAATCTTCGAAAACAAGAAGCAGTGTGTGTGTTAAGAAAGAACAACAAATAGGTAAACAGTGAGAGAAGAAAGGAAATGTAAAGTAAACAGGTTGTTCTACTGACGTGTACGAGTGCAGCAGGAGCACAGCCACACTGGTGATCCCACGGGACAGGACTCCTCTCAGCTCCTTCTCGACGTGCTTCAGATCGAGCTCCTTCCACACCTCCAGAGAATCCCCAGTGCTGCCTGAGAAACACACACACACACATACAGTAAATTTACATTTCTTCTACAGCATACTTTAACTAGTTTAGTAGTAAAACAAAGTATTGGCCAAACAGATGAAGTGCATGGACAAAAAGACATTAAAGCTGTAGTGTGTGGCTTTTCAATATCAGGACATTTAAATAAATCTCTTGTTCTCAAATGTCTTGCTTTGTCCACAGAACAAAATGATTGAATTTGAATGATTTCTTTGTTATATGGAGCAAAGAAACCAGAAAATATTCACATATAAGAAGCAGGGGAAATCACAAAACTTGTTTTAATAATGAAAAACCCCTCAAACCGATTATCAAAAATAGTTGAGGATTAAGTTAGTTCCGGTCAGAAAGGGCATACGTGGCCATCTTTCAGTAAAATAACAAGAATTCGAACCTGTGACAACACGCTTGGGATCCTTCCTGGGCAGCTGGCAGCCATCTCGCCTGAGGACGACGCGCTCATCCACCTCTATCACCTCCTCGTACAGCACTTCAGGCACTGCGACCTCCTGTTAATATACACACCACGATAACACATCGGACTTATAGTGAGATAAGACTGGATATGACATCTTGCAACATAGACGTTCCGTCAAATTAGGTCAACATTTGAGTAAATGAACTGCATATGAATGGCACTTAAAATTTAGACGAATAACTTTAAATGTTATTTCTCATGCTTTTTTCATGCTGCGTTATAGTGACAGCTTATATTATAACAGAGCATCAGCTTCATAGATGAGTAACAACTTCAATAACATGTCAGGGGCAAACTTCAAGACCTGCTTCCTTTCTCTTTAAGACAGGGTAATAACTAAACTCTACAGCATGTGGTCTCAGCCCTGTATCCAGGCAACTCATAAACACCGCCTATATGCTTTCTCACGTGGCCTTTCTTCTGCATTCTGACGCTCACTTTGAACTTCAAGACTATGCTCGTCTTCGTCTATGCCTGAGAAAGACATCATGGTCGAAAGTTCGACTCCACCCCTGGCTGATTGTACTCAATTCCAAAGCCGTTTTGGATTAAAGCGTCTGCTAAATGATATGTAATGTAATGCCTCATATAACCATGCTTTTAAGAAGAAAAAAAGAAAAAAAGATGACAAACCAGATCAAACAGCTTCGGTCTGGCCTGTGTGCCAATGTGCAGCAGGTCCTTAAAGCCCTTCGTGACCAGGAGAGCCGTTCTCTCTCCCTCTCTCTCCAGTAACGCGTTGGTCGCCACCGTCGTGCCCATTCTGATCCAGCCGATGAGTGAGGTGTCCACAGGCTGATCGCGAGGAAAGGCCCGTCCTGTTTCCTGTCATTATACGTATGCAGACAAATAAATAACACACACTCCTCTATAGCTGCCATTCCACTAGTGATGTGAACACATTATACATGACACATTACAGTACATCCCAAGACTCAATATGCTGTGTTTTTGTCCCTTGTGCATTGACGACAGCCGTATTATGAATATCGTGGTATTTTGCGTGGCGATATTAAATCGCTTTAATTTTTTCATTTTGTAAAAATGTTTACTTTTTGTGTATTAGCATAAAACGAAATCAATTCATGTTTCAGTCCACTAGATGGTGCCAAGTGCTAGATGATTTTGCAATATCTTGATAATCTTGATTATATATATATATATATATATATATATATATATAAATCAGGTGTCTCTGGTCATTCCCATCCCTACCTGCAACACAATAATATTATGTATTTTTGTGAGTAAAATGGCAAACGTTTAAGTAAAAACTGTCATGATACACAAGATCGCTGAAGCTTGAGGAGGTTTAGGACTTTGGACGTCTAAGACAAAGCTGCCTCCTTTGTCTTGGACAGTTTTTCAGTCCAACCCCAGCCTCGCTGTTCCAACTACAACAACAACATGCATGACCTTTGTATCTTCAGGCAAAAAAAAAAAACAAACATGTTTTAACCTCTGTGTGACCTCTAACCCGAAGATAGTGCTCTCTAATCCCTAACCCATCTTGTGATGTTACCTCTTCCAGGACTCTGCGGATGCCTTCAGTGGGAGCGTCTTTATAGTTCTGTGGGTCTCGGGAAAGCAGTTTCAGGACTCTTTCACGACCATCGGGCAACCGGGCAAACACATCAGTGAAAGTGCCACCGCGGTCTATGGCAAAGTCAAATTTTCCTTCAGTCTCAGCCATAGTGGAGGAGGTAAAATAAAAACAACCCAAAAACTCCTGAAAATCCTGGACCTGGGAGAGGAGTCAGAGAAGGACAGAGAGAAAGTGACACAGAGATAGACCGTGTTCAGTGCTGATATGAGAACATGTGAGATATCTGCTGAGAGGGAAGGACGAGAAACACCTTTCATTCATAAAACTCTGCAACAAAGACAACCCTCGCCCTATCTGGGTTGATTATCAATCACCACCAAGCTTATGTAAAAAACACTCACACACAAACACAAGTTTGCGCTGCTACTCTTGAGACGCCACATTGCTGTTACTGTCTACTGTTAAATATAACGTGTAAACAAGTACTGAAATGTAGGGCTGTGACTAATGATTATTAATCTGTTGATTATTCTCTCGATTGATTTGGTCCATAAAATGCCAGAAAACGTTGAAAAATGTTGTCCACAAACCAAAATGATTTCTAATTTTAATTTAAGAAGCTGGAAAATCAGAAAACTGGTTTTAATAATGAAAAAACCCTCAAAGTGTTTAATAATTGATTAACTGAGAAATTGTCTCAGCCCTACTGAGAGGTAACCAAGTAGAATAAGCAGTATGGAAGCTCAACTAAGTCCTTGTGGCAACATTAGCTCTTGCAGCTGCATAATGCTGTTAAAACTTGGTCATTACATGAAACACTGCAGGCTCATGTGTTCACTGCTACAAGGTTTGTAATTCATTCATTTTCTATGGTGTAACTGGGAAACTGGTGAGGATTTTCTTTATGGTGTTGTGCAACTTCTGTGTGGAGACTGTTTGTCTCACTGTTGTCTTATTCTTCTGTTACCGGTTTCTTAAGCTATTCTTCACAGAGCCTCCAGGATAATATGAGTCTGAACATATAGATGCATGCTAATTCCACTCCCAGTCGCATTATCAGGGGGTGTTACTCCAAATTTGAGAGGTTGTATTTAATAGGAATGGGACAAGTTCGCTTTTTTGTCCAATACCTACATCACAAACTCGAGTATCTACCGATAACGATACTGCAAACGCGAGTATTTACCGATACCAATATCACAAACTTAAATATCTACCGATATCGCCCCAAACACGACTCAGCTATGATTTTTATTTACATTTGATTTTGACCATACCAATACTGACCAAATACCAATTCCCAATTTAATTTAAAATACACAATTACATATATTTTAAACGTAGAAATAGAAATTGTCATGCAAACATGACAACTGTCCTAACCTACCCCGCCCCCCCTAACAACGCCACTGACGTATGTAGTTTTTCTGCATGTCTTCCAAATGATGTCATAGCTGTCACATTATATGCAGTTAAAGACTATATAGAAGTTTTAGCAGGAGCAGAGACTAGTGACAGAGACAGTGTCTGCTGCTGCTGTGACATCAGATGAAAAAGCTCCACATGAACCTGCAGGAGGATGAATGACCCACACACCGACAACATAATCCCCGCAGATCATAAATGCAACATAACATTATGTAGTAAGTTTCAGTTATGGACAGTGGACAAGTGAAATGAGCACTGCTGCCTCGACGTTCAGTAATGAACATAAACTATACGTGTGTCAATGCTGCGGCTTGACGAAAATCACCAGAACTAAACAACAAAGCAGTAGCGACGTCTTTCACTCACCTGTCCGCAGGTGCTGCTCCGATTCTGAGGCTGGAAATCTTTAGGAATCCTCCTCCTCCTCCACTTCTGTAATCGGTGCCTTTACTACCGAGACCACGTCGATGAAACCGGGTCAGTTGAAAAAAAACTGAAGTCTAAGCTCCGCCCCGCCGAAAAGATCCGGTGTCACTTGGCGCCCCCCTCTGGTTATAGTAGATATATATTCTTTTTTTTTTCTCTAAGAGAAAAATCAGCACCTGTAGATCAAACGAATTAAATCACAATAATTAAAGTATAAGTGACCACAGCTGATGAAAAAGAAGATTTATTAATAAATAAAAGGGTTATGGGGTAAACAACAACAAAGTAAGTAAGTAGAAAGATACAAACTAAGGTACTTTACTCATAAAATAACTTTATTATTATTATTGTTTATTTTCCAGTTTTTAATGCATATTTGTTGACTGATTATACATTTAAAAAAAAAAAGAGTATTTAAATCATTCTAAATTTTGGGGAAAATTTAACCTCAACCTTACACCGGTTGGTTAAGAGTAAGGATAAGGTAGGGTGTTGAATCAAGATAACACCTAATCACTAGCTTAGGGACCATCAGTACATTCCTGTTTGAATAGCAGATAACTATTTATTTATACAGCCTCCACTTTGATTTTCTATGTGACCAGGGGTCAACAAGTAAATTTGGGTTAGGGACAGTATTTATTTTTTACTACTATTCAATGTTGTATAAAAATGGCACATTTAAGAGATGTGTTGGTTTTTGCCATAGAATGTTACTAGTGTCTTAAAACTGCTCTTTTTTTTCCAGAATAAAGGCTGTGGCCGCCAGTTACCACTGGGCTAGACAGGAAACACCTTTTTTTTGTTGGTGAATTTCTGTATTTTACAGTGATTTAGTGATTTAAGAAGCAATGTGATTATAACTCAAATGAAAATGATTTAATAGGGGATGACATGTCATGTGCCCATGCCATTTTCACAAGTCATAATTAGCATAACTAAATTGGTAATTTATTAAGCGAAATCCACTTCAGTACTTTTTATTTTTTATGTTAAACATGGAGGTTCCTGGGGGAGGATGGGATTCAAACTCACCACAAGACCACATTTATCCATTAAGGTCAGAGCAGAGAGTGTGAAAGCAGTGTGTGTCTTCCTCCACTAAGGAGTAGAGCAGAAAAGCAGCACCTCATATCATCATTAAAAAAACGAATTTTCCCCCATATTGTCCTTGTCATGTGACCCAACCATTTTAAACCAATGCCAAATTATGATACTACCACATACCTGTATTTGTAAGATTTAGTCCATCCATCCATCTTCTACCACTTTATCCTCCACGAGGGTCGTAGGGGCTGCTGGTGCCATTCCCAGTTGTACACGCTGGACAGGTCACAGTCCATCACAGGGCCACATAGAGACAAACAACCATTCACTCTCACACCAAAGGTCAATTTAGAAAACCCACACACACATGGGGAGAACATGGGAGAACACTACACCAAATGTGTGGCCTGGAAATAGTGTGTTTGATTTAAAGCACACTCACATACATGAAAACTGTTTGGCATTTCAGATCTGTCCAAACAAGACACCAAAGTACGTGCAAAGAATCTTAGTTAAAAGGTTATTTATTGATTAACCGATAAGGCACAGCAGAATATCAGCAGCAACACAGTGCTGTGATGGGAAAGAGAAAACAGTGAAGAATTTCTCATGGCTTCTTAGTTGGGGGGGGGGGGGGGGGGGGGGCAGTAGTGTGGTTACGGGCATACATCTTATTTATATACTGTCTGGTGAACACAAGAGTGTCGTTAATGAAGATCACTCACTTTTATCCTTGAAGGTGACAGCGTGAAAATCCACTTTTGTCTTAAAGAAACAAAGAGGAATAAGAAAATAGTCCAGTAACCTACTAGTATGCAAACATCACCTGCATCATATCTGCGTTCCATAACAGACAAACAGAAACAGAAATCAGTACTGAAATGAACGTGTGACAATTCACCAATACACTTAATACACAGTGGTTCAACAACACATCAGCGTCAGACAGACACACGCTCCTTTTTAACTTCTTTGGTGACAACGTAATGCATCGGTTATGCAGACACAATAAAATACACAACGTAAACTTAAGAATAGCTATGCCAATGCAGAAAATTGCACATGAAGGACGCAACAGGGATCTTCCCAGAAAACGTCACCATAAACACACTGCTACAGCTTTTTTTGCACAAAAATAAGGTCACTTAAGTTTAATGCATCCTGGTATGTAACGACCAAAACGGCACAAGAGACACATCTGTACCTGTTTTGTTAAATTTGCAGTGCAATCATTCTTGAAAAGGCACCAAACACACACACACACAAACTAATATTATTTCCCCACATAGCTCTGCTCTCACATATCATCATTACAGTCAGGTGTGATTAAGTAAGTTATGCTGAACACTGAATTGTTACAATCATGCAGCTATTGTTTCCTTGTGTGGGAGGCAGAGCGAAATGTCAACCTATTACTCGTGTCCTTATGATTACAGTGAAAAGCCCGCAGCATAGACCATTGTGCCAGTAAGTGAAGGTGAGAAATGTGCTAAATCTCCACTTACAACAAGTATGATGCACCATATGTAACAATTGTAAAATTCCTCATTTTATGTCTCAACTCTTGTTAAATTAGGGACCAGTTCTGTGTCAGTTTCAGTCAAACTCAGTGGCAGTTTTGACATTTAGGATGGCATTTCTGATTGTTGACGTTGCAGCGACATCCTCCACTGGTGTCTCCAGGGCCCTTGGAAAAGGGAGAGAGTGTGAATCTGTCTGTGGATATTTCAATATTCCAACAAGATCCTACATCACTGTTTTAAGAATCCAGAGGTTAAAGCAGATGTCTTACTCTTGGCCCCCAGCGAGGTCCTCTGGTTACCCAGCAGATCTCCGTGTGGCATACGGTGCAGCGAAGCCAGTCACATCCATCCCTCTTCTGCACAATGATGCCACACTGGGGACAGTGCATCGCCTCCCCCGACTGCACCAGAGACTGTTTTTGGAACAAAAAAAAGCATGAGAACGAGACCGGTCGCTCAAGAGGAACAAAGAGAGCCGTGAGTTGAGAGGAAGTGGCAGATGTCACTTTGAGTTTGATGTATACATGAAACACAAAGGCTTCTGTAGAGAATACGATACGAGTAGTGTACATTTCCTGAAATGTTTGTTTTGCTTGAGCATCCGGGCTGTGTGTACCTCTCTCGTTCTACATTCTTATTCTCTTCTATTTTAATTTCTGTCTGTTTTTGAGCTTTCTTTCATCTCTCCTCATGTTTCTCCCTGCGAGTGATTTTCTCTAAAGTCAATTCTACGTACACTTTGTATGTAACAGCAGCTCTAAAGGGCAACACAGCTGAGTAAAGATCTCTTCCTCTTCACTGGATGCACATCATTAAACACTCACCTTGAGTAGATGTGTGGTTCTCCTAGCAGCAGAGTCATTTATAGCACGGGCTGCAAGATCATCCTGGTACTGCTTACAGTTCATTCCCTCGTGGATAGACTGAAAAATATAGGAACTTGAAACATAAAACTTGTTTTTCTACAGGACCACAGCAGAATAATTTCATACTGCACCTAAAAGTAATCTAGTCTAGTTCTAGACAAAAAATAACGGTACTTGTTGACTTTATATTTGCAACACTTTCTCAAAATCTTAACCTGAAATGATTTTGTTTTATTAACCCTTTATTAACTGTACATGGTTTAAGCTTCACCCCCTCACTTACTGACATACTTTTAATGCACATATAGAAACCCTGAGCCCACCAAGAAAATTTCCTACAAAACAATGCAGGGAAACAATCGAATACTTGTCTATGTATATATCTCAAACCTTGCAAATCAGACAGTTGTGTTTCCCACAGACGGGGCAGTGAAAGACATTGACCGTGTCCTCGTACACACACCAGCCTCGACAGTCTGGCGTAGCACAGTGGTAGCTGCCCTCGCAGCGAGACTCTGCCACTGACAGACCTCTCTGCAGCCAGCGCTCATACTCCTCGGCCGACACCAACTGCAAAGCAGAGAGGGAAGTGACACCTCACAACATCAGGGTTGGAATGCAAAGGTGTGAATTACAAATATGGCAAAACAAGGTGTGAACAGATCTGTGGTGGTTCATTGGACACTAGAAATTGCCTGTAGGTGTGAATGTGTGAATGAATGCTTGTTCGTCTCAGTGTGTTGGCCCTGTGATGGACTGGCGACGTGTCCAGGGTGAACCTTAGGAACCTTACGTGGGATTGGCATCAGCAGACACGTGACACTCACATAGAGGATAAGGCGTTAGGTGATGGATGATACTAATTTATTATATAAAATATATCTTTTCTATCTTCATCTTGCTATTAGTGTTCAACTAGCATGATTAGGGTTGTTGTCTATGTCTACCTGTTAACATACACAGGTAGACATAGTTCTCCTCATATAAGTTAGTAGACCTGTTTTCACACAGGACACAGAGGCTACAATATGACATCTGCCTTCATTAGTTCTGTTTGGATCACAGTTTATTGACTATAAACACAGTAGCAGAGCAGTAGTGTTGAGAGGAGCTCATTTAAATATTTAGATGATTTAACAGGTGCCAATAACTAACAGCTTAAACACTAAAGTAACATGGTGTGTATGAGAACAAAGATGTTTGTTGGTGTAACTTACAGCTCTGATCTCCCTCTCCTGCAGGTAGCACGTACAGGAATATGTGTCATCTCTGTAAGGACAGGACACCTCGGGTTCCTCACTCAACATGATGACTGAACGTAAACACTCCCTGCGCAAAACACAGACACAAACAGGAAAAGGAAGAGTAAGTTTCAGTTTGTGCAGACAAATACTGATGTGTTTGGCAGGAGCAGGTCTCTCCAGCACACTGCAAAAACCAGTGCCTTTATAAGAGGAATTAAAATGATTTTGACAAAAATGTGTTCTGACTGCAGCGCAACAACACAATGGTAACAAATGTAACCTCAGTTCTATGAATCCTGGTTGACAACCAGAGTATAAAGTGTCATGACATGATAGTGTAGAAATTATCATGTGGATGGCTGCAGATGTTTCACCACAGATTAGTAGTAGTGTCATTTCTTCCCAGGAGGACTGAATCAATCTTCAAAAATAAAAGTGGACACAAAAAAATATAACAAAACAAGAAACATTTCAGTGAACCAGGGTTGTACTCCCCCCCCCCCCCCCCTCCCCCCTTCCTCAGCTCCTTCCACATTCCTGATTCTTACCTACAGAAGCAGTGAAGACACTCCCTTAGCAGGACTCCTTCTCCAGGCTGCAGGTCCACGTAGCAGATCCGACAGTCCACGGACTCGGGATTAGGCACCAGATCTTGACCATCCATCATCATCAGTTTAGCAAAATTCTTCCTGCGCTCCTCTTCCCTTGCCTGATACAAGGAGCGGTGTTGTTGTGAGGATTAAAAAGTAAGCTCCACAAATTAACTCTTTATAATAACAAATGTCATGAAAAGATTCAAATGCTTTTCACTCAACCTAAACAAGCACACGTTGCTTTCACGTGCACACACACATTGTGTATAAACATTTTATTATTACACATTTTACAGATTATATACAATTGAACAGTGCAAAATGAACAACTGTGCTATTGCATTCAATTTAGTGGAACCTCTGCACATCGCAAGGTTATTAAAAAGCTACCAATGTAAAAAGTCAACAGTGATCATGATTATCCAGCTAATCGATACAAAGAAAAAAAGTGATTCATAGTCTATTAGAACCTGATAAATAATCATCCACATGGCCAAAACAAGCTAATTGTTGTATGTTTATGACAAATAAAGGAGTAAATGTAAATAATGGCATCATAAGATCTTTCATCCCACCATAAAAATCACCCATTTTCATACAGTTGATTTGCTGTGAGTAATTATGAACGTGGCAAAACAGGAAAGCACCTTAACCAATACTTATTCATTTGGACATCACTTAGTAAAAAATAAGTGCTAGACTGGGGTGGTAAGAGTGCATCTACTGTACATTCAACTTCAGAATACAAAAAAAAAAAAAAAAGAGTACCTGCTTTGTACTCTAGACATGCATAGAGACATAGGCTTGTGCATTAGAATTATTGTGTGATTTAAATGCAAGTGTTTGAAACGAGATCCTGATGCTACAATGTCAAACGCTGTGTGAGTGAAACACGATTATACACAGAGTGTGTATGCCTGTGTGTGTGTTCAGTAGTCCTGGTCCAGGTTATACAGGAGTGAGTTGTTTTGAGCCCCAGCACTCCTCAGCACCTCTCTTCTCCCTTTCTCCTTCAAAAAAACAGAGACAGAAGAGAAGAGAGTCAAGCCGAGAGAGTCTGCTAGTTTGAATTCAAATGTCAGCTCGGAATCAATGTCGTACTTCCAGCTCGCCATTATCTGAGCCTAAAACGGTTGATTTCACATTTGATCCCTCTATGCGACATGTGAGGAAATAAAAACAACTGTATCAAGCTCTCTGTTATCCTATCTATCACACGAAAATATATAAAATAGTATATTTAACCCTGTTTTTTTTTTTTAACAAAGTGTTGTTATTTGAGCCCAAGCCTGTTTCGTGTAATCCGTTCCTGAATGGTCCTCCAGCCACTTAATTTATTTTGAGGTATAACGAATTGTTGCATGCTTATAGGTACAGAGAAGGGGTGCTTGTGGGGGTGTGGTAGTTTCTGCTGTGTATGTGTATTTGTTCCTACCTGCTGATACTGTCTGATAGCCTCCTTCTCCTGCTGGATGCGCCTGAGTTCCAGAGCGTCGGGTCGATATCCACCCGGGATGACGTAGTTCTCCGGTCGGTTTGTGCTGCAGATCTCGCAACCTGGCCGAGTTGGTTTGTTAATGTAAGTGCAAGAGGGGCATGACCAACCCTAAAAGAGAAATGTTTTATTGTTTTCAATATCTGTTTCAGTAACAGCTTATTGAAGATTTGTTGAAGACCAATCTGTCCAATAAAACTGTGTGAATTAACACTAGAAGGAACTGTGCTTACTGTTGCTGCTGTGATTACCTGATGTGAGGATGTGATGGGGCTCAGTGCTTCATTGAGTTGAGGCATCTCAAGGTTGATGAGATCTCGGATCTCACTGACGTTTCCTCTGTCTGAAAGAGTACAGAACAAAGAATCTAGTGCTCCGACATCATTTTATACCTTGTGTCATCACAAATAGGTCTACGTCTATGTCAACATTGTCCATTACTATATTTTCATTACTTTGTGTAGCGATAGCCTGTGGTGGACCCCACTGTAAACTTGTGACAGGGATCATGAAACTGAAACCACATTCTCATGCTCTCACTCACCAGTGTTGCTGCTAGTATGGAGTCTTGGGGGAAGGGTCGTGTATGGCCTACGGTCCTGAGATGAGGGACCATTTGCAGAGGTAGAAGAGAGAGGAGGGCTGGGTAACGATAGTGATGGAGGGCTGAGGAGAAGGGCACTCTCCTGGTCCTGCTGCAGGACTTGGAGTGTCAAGCGAGCATGGCGGGCTGACAGGAGGTACAAGAAAGCTGTGTCACCATCCTGACGGACACCATATGAGGCTAGAGATCGCTGGTTGCTGCACAAGCACTGGCCAATTACCCAGCGCTGCACCCGAGGGTGAAAGCCATACTCAAGAAACATCTGAGGTGGTAATAAAGGAAAGGAAACAAAGAATGAATGACAATGGAAGAGAGAAGGATTTTTTTAAACTATGCAGAATAATTTGTAGTGGAAGGTTTCAAGGAGAAACACTTGCAAGACTAACCTGCTGTTTCAGTGCTGCAGTAGTCATATGTGGGAAGACTTTGACAGTAACACAGCAGGATGAGGAGCAATCTTCAACTACAACAGCCAAGCTGTAAAGTAAAAATGAATACTTGTCATCAATAAAAATCTACATTTCACCTTATTTCAAAATGAATGACCATAAAGCAATAACGACATTAATTTCCCTACCTAATTTCAGTGTCATCGTAGTCTCCAGAAGAGGGTTGAATCTTGAGCGCAGCATGTTGTCGTGCGAGCGTGGACGCAATGTCGGAAGCAGACTGCATGTCACCTGCTTCTATGGCCCGGGACAACTCTATGCAGGTGTCCTCTACGGATGGATAAATGCATACATGCACAAGGAAACACAGGCAAGCCCACGAAGGTGAACATACATGGGTGGCAACTTTGTGTAGAAAGGATGTTTTCATATGAGGCTAACAATGATTCAATGGTGGCGTAAAATGAGTGAGAAAATGAAAGAATTAGTTACATCACATATTAACAAAAAGGTTATTTATACCAAGAGGAAAATGTTCAGTGGACTCACCTGTTTGCTGCAAAGCCAGTGTGTTCTGAGGTTGAAGGGCATCCGGGGGACACTGTAGACCATTAGCATAAGGGGCAACTGCCAATGAAAGACGTTGAAAAACACATGTTTAAATAGAGTTTATTTTTTGGTTGCATCTAGTTTTTAGTAATATAAAGAAACAAACTCTTCTGCACCGACACTGGCTTTCTAGAAACCATACTTTCTTACTTCTTCTAATATTAATCATTTCACTGAGAGGTGTGATGCTGCCCACAGTTTAAAGCGCTCTATCACAGCTTGCAGTCATTCAGCACATTTTGAAGGTCTTCTTCTTCTCTGGCTGCACACTGAGAGGTATAATGCTGCACTCTACAGTTCAAATTTCATAATTAAAATTCACATTTCAAAGGTTCTTTATCAGACACCTGGGTACTGTCAGTGACCTAAAATATCCTCTACCTAATGTACTTCATACCCAGGTGAAAGTTACACAACAGCAAGCTGAGAGCAACTCACACTTACTTAAATGGTTTACAGTTAGATCTGTTGAAAGACAGCCATCTGTGTCTAGAGACACTGGGCTAATTTGTTAACTATGCAGTCACTTTCACAATCTGAATGAATTTTTCAAATGCCTCAACAGGCCCCAAGAAGAAATAAGTGCCCAATTGTTCAATTACATCTTGGTGGACTTAACCCACACAACTATTTACATGTTCTTATTTTGTATCTTATTTCTTAAGGTCTCTTTAAGTCCAGTTTAACTGTAAAGGAGATTATCAAGGGAAGCTCTAAATAGCAGCATTTTTGGATATAGACCATTCTCTTAGTTGAGAATATGGAACCAAATTAAAATCTCTGGAGCCAGGGAACTGGTCTTGTGGTATGAAAATTCCATATGAAAGGTTACAGGTCAGTGAATGAAACAAGAAGCCAAACTTGACTCCAGTGGGCTGGACACATTGTAGCCAGGAAGTGCCGAGTCATGTTATTGCCCAATGTTTTGAGTAGAAAACATGAGCCAAAAAAGGAGATGCTGATCCTTAACATACTGACCCTGAAAATGGCAACAGAGAGGTTTATCACCATGATAGGGAAAACATTTGTGACAATGTTCCCAACAGCACACACTCACACACACACACACGCACCAAGTAGTGCAATAGACTCACTTGGAGTGACCCTGAGCATGCACCAGTGGTCCGATCTGTGCCCACGAGAGGCTATTTGACTGCATTGTCCATTCTTTTCTCCACAACAACAAACAAGGGACTAAGTTTGTATTACAGCTACAGCTGCTGCCCGGGTTAGGAAGGTTATGAAGGGAATATTATGTAAGTAAGGACAGGCCACTTTATTTTCATTCCCTCGCAAGTAAAATATTAAACTTGGTTTCAGTGGTTGAAACAGACACTTGGGATGTGACTAGCATTGCTCCAGGCCAGTGAAAGGCTCCTCTGTTCAAACAAATAAATAAATAAGTAGTGTGACAAATCCAGCTTGTTTTGGACAAAACTCGGTTCACTACAGGGCAAATGTTTCTTCTGTGATACATTTGGAAGGTTCAGACATCACTTTTTTTTTATGTTTTTTATGTTATGCTTAAACTGTCTTAATAACTTTTCCCTCCTTAATCTACTGTGACATTCCATTGAGGACAAAGCAACAGCAGAATTTTCTGAAATTATTCACAGGAAAAACTGAAATGTCACATTGACATAAGTCTTTTGTTTAGTCCTTAAATAAAGCTTATTTGGTAGCAATGACAGCCTTGAGTGTTCTTGGGTATGATAAGGAAAAGTTTGCATACCTGGATTAAAGGGTTTTCTCCCATTTTTCTTTGAAGCTTCGCAAAATAAATGTCAGATACATCAGTGGGAAGACAATGTCAGATTTTGGATTAAGTTCAAGCCAAGACTCAAACACACTCAGGGTTAGAATGTACCTATGTCAATCCTACTGTATCCTAGCTGAAAGTTATTTATCTGTTATAGGGATGAGCATGAATATTCGATTATTCATTTGATATAAAAAAGTCTCTCAGTTAATGTGACTAATTGTGATTACATAAAAAAAGGAAAACATGTTTTAAAAATATCTTTCTACTCCAATGACACTTAATTTGTGGTGCATTTATTATCACAAGGTGACAGCAGAAGCAACCAATTTGTTAGTGGAGTGTATTTGCAGAAGTGATGAAATTTAATTAATCTTGAAGCTGATCCTCGAAGACGAGCACTGTAAATGCTGCAAAAGAGGCTTACAAGGGTCTTGAATGCATTTTGTTAGCTGCTTATTATGGCTCAGGACAATGTGAACCCTGATGTTTTTGAGGCCAAACTGGTCAATGTAACCCATCAAGTTCTTGTTTACATATCTTATCAAGTTTAAGTGACAAGTAATTCTGATGCCAAACACTTGTGCATGTCCCTCATCCAATCAGTGGAATTTACAACAGGTTGGACAAGGTGTAGAGACATCGCAAAGATGGTTAAAAGAAAAGTGAGGCTACATTTCAGAATACTTATGACTTCATAAGTTTTTCTATCCTAAAGTTCTGTTTTGTCTTCATTATTGTGGGGACAGGGTTGTAACAAAATGTGGTGAAACCTATAGGGAACTAATCCTATATGTACTGACCTCTATGTGCCTCTCTCAGTGATGACGTCACCACAGTGGCCCACTCTTGGGCTTCCTGCTCACAGCGGAAATTAAAGCTGATACGGTCATGAGGTGGTGCTACCAAACTTAGCTCATGGCACTTTGGAGACTTCACCTCGTAGTTCACCGTCCTCAGATCAAACTCAGCAATGGTCTGGAACGAGAGGAAGAGCGAGAGTGACAGGAAATGAGGAAGGATGACATTATAAAGAAAAGCTGATTTATATACATCACTGCATAAGTTATTTATCAAGATTTTTTTTTAAACTCCACATTGTTGTAGTAAACACGAATATAGATCAACATTGATACCATACAATACTAAGATGTCAAACAGTGGAACAAATATTAATATAGCTAAAAAAAAATTTATATATCAATTGAATGGGAATAATGATGCACTCTGTAAATCAAGTATCTCTAAGGTTGCAAAATCTCGATGGTAATTTTAAAGCAATTATACTGTATACAAAAATACTGTGGTAGTACATTCTATTTCTAGAAAGTAAAAATTGATGATCTCTCTTTCTAATCTCCTTTTTGTGACTTTTGTTCTTTGATAGTCTACACTGGCCTGAGTTATGCGTTGGTTTGATGTGTTTACACTGAATGTATTGACGAGTGTGACTACGTGAAGCCTTCTGTGTTACATTTACAAAAGTTCAGTTAAGTTTGGTTGGTTTAATAAACTGGTTGTTGCAGGCGCGCACACCACAACAACAAGCCCAGCACACTCCCTCTCTCCACTGCTGTCGCTGCTGTGCACTCACCGCACTCCGGCCAGCTTCGCTGTTGTCCTGGAGCGACAGCCGGAATTCCCCGGACTTTCCCGGGTCCATGCTGAGTAGAAGGCGGAGTGACTCATCACCTGCTCCTGGTAGACACAGCGGCCGTATACCAGAATGACACACCGACACCCGAACCGAAATTAGCACCGTTTGGCAGCCGAGCTGTGACTGCGAGGCCCCACTCTGAGCGGGGAGGGCAGCGGACTGGTCCGGTGCGAAGCCGCGGTTGTTGTGAGGAGTCCAACCGTCTGAACTCAGCGACATACTGTCCAGAGACTCATGGAAAAGACAAACACAAACACGTCCCGTCCCGCGGTGTCTTTAGTCTCTTTTTCGATATTTTTTACATCCTATCTCGCTGATAAATATTTATAAATCTCGCTGTCAACAGGAAACAAGTGCGTACGAGTCAGTCAACTGTTTGGAGGGACTTAAAACGATAGAGGTTTCACTTCTCCCTACTTCCGTTTTCGCTTAAGATTCGTTTCCGTTGAATTTAATCTTTCTTCGTCTTGTACCACACATTAAAGGTTCCATTAAAAGTATCCTTAATCTTTATAACGCCACGGTTGTTGTAGTACTTGGATGCTAAAGAGGAGCCAGAGCGTATGTTTTCCCTCCGTAGTGCTCATGCGTCGTCAGCAGGGTGACGTAAGCTGTTTTAATATTTATGACGGATCAAGCAAGGTTTCAAAAAGGAATTATGTAATGCATTTTTACAAAGTTTACTGGAACCTCTTTTTAAAATGTGAGGATTTAGACAATATAATTCAACTTTTAGCATTCAATATTTTTTTATGGCTTATCTTATTCCCCTTAGGTAGTGTTTGATTTGACACAGTGACATCTAGTGGCCACGATTCGTTAGAGCAGCTTTATCAGTCATGAAAGATTTGAAGATTTCTAGTGTCTCACCTAAAATGTAGCCTGTCAACTTTTTATTTGACAATACATCTTTGAATTATTTGTCTCAACTGAATGATCACTTGTCAATAAAATATCAAAATATGGTGAACAATGTAGATCATTGTTTCACAAACCAATAAATGGTGTCCTCAAATGTCGTGTTTTGTCCACATGATATTCAGTTTACTGTCCTCCAGAAGCAAATAAACCAGAAAATTAAGGAGATGAAATCAGATAACTTGTTTTTAAATATTTAAAAATAGTCAAATGGATTAATTACATATCAAAATATATGGCAACTAATTCAGTAGTCAATTATTGCTGTTGTTTGTGTAACACATGATCCATTATTATATCACCACCAACTAAAATAGCTGTGTGTATGAGACAGATTTTACAGAAGGAAACCCTTGTGAACAAGAGAATGCAAGTTTACAAAACAAAGTAGGACTAGAACACATTTTTATATCTGGGAAAAAGTCCCATATTTGACACATGAATTTCATCAGATATTTTTATTAAATTTATGAACTGGTCATTTCAAGTCTGTAGTTTCAGTGTAATGATGCAATGAAGCCAAAGCTCTGGTAACATAACGTCACCACATCATCTGTGTATGTGCACACATTTGACCACAGAGGGGCAGCAAGGAATCTTCTCCTTTTTTTATTTTTATTTTTTATATATGAATACATTGTGAGTAAGGTTAATGTCATCAATATAAATGACTACATATTAGTTATTTCTACTCACACTGTCCTTAGCATACTCTCAGAGGCTGGAATCTTAAATTTGAAAACAAAGATATTCTATTATATGTCCTCAGAAAAGTAAGGCCTTTTTTATAATTTGTAATCCCCAATATTCATGGTTGAGGAACTAGTGAAATGTCCATTGCTGTGAATGAAAACAGGAAATCCTTAATGAAACTGACTGAAGTCCGTTTCCCATTTGACTCTCTGTTTAGTTTTTAGGAGATGTGCTAAACCAAACACGGCCAATGAATGTCCCGGCCCACACACACTGCGTAGGTCACGAATTATGAGGCAGTTAACAAAATATACTGTAGCACAAAAGGGAAATGATTTAGACCATAAAGCGTAGCTCGGCCAAGCCGTTAATCAGGCTGTAAACAGGAGTTTCTCGATCAATACCACAAACCTCAGGAGTACTCTCTTATCCCACAGTATCATGGAAATCTCCTTTTTAACGTTTATACATCATGGTATTGTTTTTTTATGGATGAAAAAACAGAAATCTTGCCTCAAGGCTTTTTGACACATTGTGTAACAAAGCTGGAAGGCAGCAGGTATCACATGCTGTAATTTGACAGGCAAATCCACACTTCCATTCACAGAAACAGACGACATGCGACAGATGAAGCCACTCAATCAGGCACTGATTTCTGTATTCTTTTTTTTCCAGATTTGTCTCTCAAATGCATTCATGTGCAACACCACAATGACTTCTAGCTGAATGTGTTTTTAGCCTAAAGTTTTTCCTGTCATAAATCAAATCTACTTTATAATAATAATAATAATAATAGTAATAATAATAACAATAATAATAATAATAATACTTATTATAATTCCTGCATATTTTCCTGTTGTGGCGGGATTACACATCACCTGGAAATTATGCTCTTATTATTGCAGCCGTCCACTGCATCATAATCTAATCACAGCCTGTGACAAATTATGGCCGCCCTCATCTGTGGAGGAGAATGTGCCGCCCTGGGGTGAAGCGCTGAACATGCTCACACACAAAAACACATTTTGTCACGCTACATTAGGAAATGGTGTAATTTTATTATATCATCCGTGCGAAAGTATTACAATACAAATATTCATATTTATACAAAAGCAATACAGTATAGAAGATGAAACCTGCTATGTTTCACTTGTAAAATGTGGGCGTGTGTATTGGGGGCGTACATTTTTAAAAGACAATTCAACTGTGTACCAGTTGGTGAAAATCAGTTTTGGTATCTTATCTTATCTTTATATGGTACAGAAATGTACCAATTAAAAGGGCATGGTTTCTTTTTACATTTTAAAAGGCATATGTGCATATATGCTGTTATATACATTTATATAACATTGGTATTGATATAAACTTGCTCTTTCCTCTTGATTTTATTCACTTTACACCCTTTCTGAACGACATATTTCTGGCATCTCCAATGACTGAGGAAACTTTGTCCAAGCGTGTACATACAGGTACAAGTGTTCTTGTCTTGTACCCCTATTTAGAGTGTGTAAATATGCACTTGTACATCTCATGGAACTCTCAGAACAAATACAAATAAAAAAGAGCAAATAATTATTTAGTAAATTTAGTAATTTGGTCAATTTTGGTTATTGACTTAAAAAGAAAATCCACAGAAATAAAGCTGAAAAGGTCATAGTATATTACCCCAAATCCCTTTGGAGCTGGATATTATGAGTAAGCTGCATTGTTCACAACACTTGTGTATCTTGACCTTTAGCGATTGTTTTTGGGCCTGAAGGCGACTTTAGATCTAAATACAATTGACTGGCCTAAATTCCTCTCATTTTAACCTTTCACTCATGATTCATCACTGTCACCTCTTAACACATGCATCGATGACACGCATGACATTTAACTCATATTCCAATCATTTGGAATTGTTTTCATATTGTGTTTACTGTGTCACTGATCATCGACGGCTGTGGTGTTTTTATTGCATTTTTAATGCTATTTTTGTATGTCTTAAAATATATCATACGCGGTCTGTGAAAGCATAAGTGAATGCATGTGAAAGTATCAAACGTGCAGGTTAGTTTCTGCAAGATCAGTGCTTAAGAATTAGGCACATCTAATGGTGAGACAAACATAGGACTCTTTCACAACACAAAACGGCGTAAAGTACATACATAATGTGCATCAGGGCGACAAAAACCCAATTATTATTTTATTGTAAAGCAATGATTCACTCATACAATCACACTTAAAGGGTAGTATAAATTCGCCAATAAACCCTCCGAAATGTTACTCACTGGACCTTTATGGTTTTGTGCAGGAGCTGATTGGGTCCTGCCTCGTCCCCGGTAATCAAGGTGAATGATGAAAGACTCATCAAAAACCACCCACCACAGCCATTGTCTGACAGACCTACTCCAGCAACTGGGTCTCCCCATGCTCACTGATCTAAAGTCGTCTGAATGTCATTAACTTCCTGATGGACTACTCTGCTACGTGACAGACATCAGGAAAACTCCTAAAGCACACCTTCTTCGTCAGAGGGATGGGGGGGGGGGGGGGGGGGTGTTTTGAAGAGTGGGAGGAGAGGAGAGGAGGCGAGATGGGGAGGGGGGTGGCTGATGCATCCTGTGGTGTGGGATCATTTGTGTGTGACTGACGTTCTCGATTCATCATTCACCAACCTTACAGGGTCAGCAAGTATATATAAGCTGGTGCACACCTGCTCTATAGTAACGACTCCAGACCTCCACCAGCTAACCTCAGCCTGTTACCAAAGTTCAGGGTAAGAGCCTTCTCTTTGGAGATTATGCTACCATGCTGTATATAGATATATTTATATTGTTTTAAATATAAAAGATTCTAGTAAATGCAAGGCAGTAAGTTAATTAGGTAGATGTTTTATTTGGGACACGCAATGGCAAATGTGTTTATAATGGTCATGATTTTGAAGTAAATTTAGTTTTTGTTTGTATTGTTGCTTGTGAGGTTTAAACGGCTTCATGTTTTCATCTCATATGAATAATGTCATGTTTGCACTGTGGGGTTGAGGTGTTTTTATAATTAAATGTTAACATAATTGGACATGTCTTGATTGTCATGATTTATACTGTGGGGGAAAAAAAACTATGGGAAGTATTTTAAGTGAAAATCTTTACCGATGTAAAATATACAATTATTTGAGAAGAAAATAATCCATCAGTGGACTCCAAAATCACCAACATGTTAGAGACTGATGATTAAGTGTTACCTTGTTTTTTTTAGTGTTTCTGAATTTCTTTCTTTCTTCATGCTTTTTTTTTCCTGACAGTTAGCGGTACCTCTTACTGAATCATGTCCCTTCATCCTCTTTAGTGCCTTGTTCGACTCCACAGTATGCTGCCTGGGAGAGAGGCTGATGTCCAGCACTGCGTCCTGACGAGCCGCTGGCTGCCCGCAGCGTTGGTGCTGCTCCTCCTCCTCTCCTCCAGTTTCAGCAGTGCTCACAGCACCACAGTGGAGCACGACTTCCACATCGTTCACAATGTGGACAACAGAAGTAAGAATTTAAATGATAAATCGTTTTTTGTTTCCTATAAAAGAAACTGCTGGATTTCTTGAATTTGGCAAGGAAATGATGTCACTAGGTGAAGAGAAAGAACGTGAAGATCTGAGGACAGAGAAAACAGTTTTGAATTTAATCAGTTTTTATACATGTTAATATCTGTTTTGACCTTTCTCATCATCTGTTACATTTGATTTAGTATTTAAATGTACAACTGGATTTGCTCTAAATCTCAAGGTTAATTATTCTCTTTTGTATCTTCCTTATATTTTACTTAGTCACAATGGTTATTGTTGAACTGCTTATCGATATCAAATTCCTAGTATGTGGTATCAGATATTTAAATGCACAAATGATTGCTAATGATTTATCATTGACAGCTTGTTTTCTTACCATATTATACTTTAATTAACAATTCTGTAATGCAGTATAATCTATTTTTGTATTATTCAGAGCTGTTTCAGGATCTCTACAATTATTATATAAATGACTGAATGGACTAAATCAAACCAAAACCAAAATCAATTGAAGCAATGAACTCTATATTAAATCCATAACACAAAGCCCTGAAAATTCATACTGATCATGAGTTAAAATGTCTCAAAATTGTGTAGGACTTCACAAAATATACTGATAGATATTAAACCATCATAAAATATTTGTGTTTATGGCAGTAATGTTGTTTTTTCAACTGAAAAAAAATTCTAGTCTTTTATTTCCAGCAGTTAGGTTTTTGTTTCGGCACTCGTTTTCTCACAAACATGAATCCTGCTGCTTAACATGGATGTAAATGTTTAAAAATGTACTTGTGTTTGTGGTCCAGGTCCAGAGATAGACCCATTCTGGTACGTGGGGCGTGGGGTGAGACCCATCGGGCGCTTTGGGAAGAGGCACAGCAGTGTGGGTGCTCTGGGAAACGGGGAGATGCACCCTGTCGTCCGGACACTGGAGCTGCTCCTCAACAGCCTCAAAAACAAGCAGAAACTCGAGAAAGTGTTGAATGGAGAGGACAGGGATTGGTTACCGTGACGATGTGTCCTCTGTAGCACATAACTGTTTTTCCCCTGTAATGTCTGTTCTGACGCATTTGTTGTATCTGTAAATAAAATGTATTCTATATTGATTACAAAATAAGGATGTGGTGGTAATATTTTTTGAACAAATTTTCTCTTTTACCGGAGGAACTTTTATGTTTGCAAATTTTATTCATTTCATAATACATTATTTTTACTGTGGCACATAGAGAATCTGTATTTTTTGCACATTGATATTTTCTCCAACATCTCATATGGATTGCAACACATAAAAGATGGAGCCGTGCACAGTGGACCTCTTTGTAGTCACTTGCACTGGATTTAAACAGGAACAAAAGTAATATTATCTTTTCTTATTTCTGGGATTAGAAAATAGGAAATCCTGTATGAGTCCGACCTCACAAGTCATGACATTTATACATAGTCTCTTGCACACAACACCAAAAGATTGGTCAACTATGATTGGGCAATACACACGTTATTCTATGTCATATCCATCTTTTCACACATAAACATATATTAACAAATTCTTCGATAAGATGCTATTTTTTTTTTTTACAATAGAAAAATACAGGACACTGATGATTGAACCCTTGTGGCTGTGCTTTTTTTAACATCCATTTGATAAAACCAGAAACATGCTGTTAATGTATACATCGACGCCTCTGGAGTATAAGGTCGACAAAAGTACAGGATCAATGTGCAAAACCAGAGATGTACAAGGATGTGATGAAAAGGTCACTATTAGTAGGGGCAGAGCATTCACACTGAACATCATCACACCTTGACATTCAAGCAGTCAAGCAGGCAATCTGACATTTAATCGCTGTGTACATGGTTAACTAATGCTCTAACTAATATGGTCAAAGCAAAAGAAACAGAAAACAATGTAAGGCAGTATTCTCAGATCTAATGTTCCAGAGGTACAAACACAGCACGGGCTGTACTAGCCGCTCCTAAGATGCCTGTTGCCATGTGTGCATTTGCAGCATTTATCATTTTCATTACTGTCAGTATATCAAATGGTAAATGCAGACATACACTGAGAGCACTTTGAGTCGCCGTACATGATAGGACTGACCGAGGAGGGCTCCTGTGAGGGGAGAATAAAGCCTTTTAATTTGCAAAAGTACTTCTTTCAATGGTATTGCATAAAAACATTCAGTAAGTAGAAAAATAAATTGTTTGTAACAAAATCATGGTTTTATGGCATTTGTAAAATAGCCCATCAGACTTCGTTATGTAAAAATCTTTACAGGGTTTTTCTGAATGCAACACAAAATTTCACGCAAGGGAAAAACATGAAAATACCTTTTTGTTCCAAAAACTAATAAAAGTTTGAAATGTTTGAGCAATTAAAATGACAAAGAGAACCTAATGACTATGGGATGAAGAATACTGCATGCTAATGCTTTCAGACCAGACCTGACAGTCAGAAATATAGAGCTGTGTGTTTTAATATGTACTTTCCTGACCCTATAAAACTTTATTATTGTTTACTCGCATTTTAGAATACCAAATACTAATAACACCCTCTTGTCTGTATGCTAAAAATGAAGCTCATATTAGAAGCCTGTTAGTTTAGCTTAGCTTAAACAGCTGCCCAGGCTTTGTTCAAAGAAATCAAAAATATTTCACAGCAACAACATGAAAAAGTAATAACTGATAAAAAAATGTCAGATTTTGATTGATTAACTGTTGTGTTAAATATATAACTGAGTTTTTAGCGTAGTTGTAGAATTTTTTTCACCTTTTAGAACAGAGCAAGATGAGCTATCTTCAAGCTAAGCTAACCCAGCAAAGTATAAAAACATGAGAGCACTACTGATTCTTCATTTAACTCTGAGATTAAATAATATTCAAATCAATTCATTACAGTTCAATTCAAAATATTTGCACTATTCTGTTACATACTTTCTTTGTGTGTGACATACGGTAGTTCTCAAATGTGCTTCAACTTCCTTTATTGCCATGAAGTGTGGCAGGAAAATATAGACTTTAAGACTTACTACTTTACACATTTAAATACTTATTTTGGGTGAGTGAAATCATTTTTTATTTATTTAATAAAAATTTAATTTTTTTTAAATATTGAAATTCCAGAGGTGGGTTTGTGTATCCTGACAATTAACTAGAAAAAGGGCTGACAGTCAGTATGATGAAATTCTTGGTGAGAGAGAACATGCTGTATTAAACATGGCTCCATCTCTTTTTCAGACACTGAATCACATAAAATCTCAGGTGGTTTTGTCACATCTTCATTGAACATTAAATCACAATACTTTTGCAAACAGACAAAAGGAGCAAACAGGGTTTTTTTTTTTTCCGTCTATGCCTGTACAGATATTCCTTTGGAGTTGAGTAACGGGGTGTTGCAGGTTTTAAGGCAGATACCAACTGTTGCGTCAACCTTTCTTGACGAAGTATTATGCGGGTGCTAATGAGGAGAAATGGAGGATAAAGTAGGAAAAAGGAAAAGAGACAGTCTTGTGTGAAGTGTTTCACTGACGTGGTACAGTGCCTGGCTTCGGGCTGAGTGCTTGGTGGGTCACACAGGGCAGGTGTTCGTCCCTGCTTGGCTTGGAGCTGGAGGCGGACGCTAGGTCAAGGCACTGGATGAGAATGGCCCCTGTCCCTGGGGGACTTGCTGTGCTGCTAACTGTCACTTTGGCAGACACACTTTCAGTTGCTGCTCTGGCTCCAATTTTTCTGAAATGCAAGAAAAGTACCACTTTAAAGTTACATTGCGGATTTTAGAGTAATTACCAAAATGGTCTCTGAGACCATGCAGTCTTTTTCTTTCCCCTGCTCCTATGCAGTCTTCTGATACGTGTTCCTAAGTTACTCTGGTAAGTGTTGTGTTATCTGTATTTTAGCGTTACTTGTTCAGACTGCAGCTAGGACACTTAACTGGAGCTGCATGGTTGAAATGAACAGCAGCATCTAGGAATGGCACTCATACGCAGGCACGTAGTCAGGCAGCTTTTCAGGGAATGCTTGATTGCTGTTGGCAGTGCACACATTTTCAATATCACGTTTGTTTCTTAACTTCCAGGTGTATTTTTAGCTGAAGGAACCACTTCTGAAACATTTAATGAACACTTTTTAGTGTTTTCAGCCTGAGTGCTGCTGTATGAAGCTCAGATGTGATGAAAAAAATGGTGACAACAAATAAACTACTACTGAGAAACACAGTCATGTGGAGCTGATGGGCGTTATCAGCATTGTTTGAACTCATTTTACAATAGTTTGAATGTAACAGACATTTGTTTATATTTAAATGTTGCATACTGCAGCTTTAAAAAATGTTTTTAACAGTAACACGTGATTCTGATGTACACAGCAGGCTTACTTTAAATATGACCACCTATGTAATTTCACGGAAAGTAAGAGTATACTGTGACAGACTGATAAAAAGGACACTCTAAGTTGTAATCAATGATATGATTACATATCTTGGACACTGGTTTTGTCCAATGTGCTGTCCTTATGGCCATAAAGCTAGCTGAAAAAGCCACGCTGAATCAGAGTTATTGTGTTGAAGAAAAAAAAAACAAGACCAAAAAATAAAAAAAGAAAGAAAGAAAAAGGCCATTCACTGACATGAAAAGGAACCGACTTCTTGTTGGTTGACAAAACAGCCTTTTCCTCCTGTGCTGTGTGCATTTCTATTTTGGCTGGTTTATGTCTAATGGAGCTTTTCATTTCCCTTACCAGCAGATGCATTCACTTCTCCATCCATTCAGCAGCCGATCTCTTCTCTCAGGACAAAGCGCGAAATGTGTGATGTTAACTAAGGGTGAATAAAAGTGTCCCCTCGTGTCTGAGCAGGGTTTGTGATTAAAAGCGTATGAATTGATGTGGTATACTGTATGAGTCAGCACAGGTTAGTAGACTGTAGACTTTTTTTTGTTTAATCTGATGAGTGAAAATTATTAAGCAGGGAGAACATCACAGCAGTAAGTAAAGACCTTACCCATCCTAGAATGATGTAGAAAACTAAATGTATCCCTTTCAATGTATATATCAAAATCATTATTTCATCAACAAGGTCTTAAACTAAACAAAATGAAAATTGTCTTGTTTCAGTGCTAATAACTGAATATTTTGCACACCACAAAGTAAGATAATTAATTTTCAGTACAATACACAGTCTTGCCCTAGCTGTTTAATGGATATATAAGGAATACAAGATGCATATATATATATTTTGTATGAACTCCCTTCAAAGTTTCAAAAAATTGTATTTTCTTTTCTTCACGTTTTACAATTTTACAATTGTTACATTTGTGTACTTTTTGGGTCTTTTCTCTGAATTGAGAAACATTAACTTGTGTGGTGGTGACCTTTCAGAGGAGGTGCTGGAAGCTTCCGTCTTTGATGGCGCGATGAGTCAAGAGTGTGAGGCTGTAAAAAAAAAAAAAAAAAAATCTGTATTATTCACTTCAACAATGAATCGAGTCCTGTTGGTTCAGAGCAGGTGTATCCATTTCGTTTTCATTGCTTAACATATCAATACTTGATGATAAAATTGACCTTAGACTAATTAAGATTAGTATGCATTAGTCATTCGGGAGCTTGAAGGGCAGTGAGTTACCTTTGCCTTCGGCTTGCTCTTGGAGAAGCGATTGCAGACTGTCACATTTAACCCAGCTGTTTTCAGAGCTGATATCCTAGCCTCTATGTTTGATATCTAAAAACAAAGGGAAAAATGAGTGCAGTCGTTCAACAATTCTTCTAGTTTTGGAGCAGTTATCTACACCCTCATTTTTTTTTACTTCAGTCCAAGCTCTTTTACTTTTGAAATGTAAAACTGGGGTTCATAAAATTGACACTGTGCTAGAAGAGTGTGTTAAGTCTTCTTTAGTACCTGTATTTCAGACTCCTGGACCTGAGCAGCAGCAGTAGCTACCTGGTCTTCCAGGAATGCCATCTCTGTGTCCGTTGTACCACTACTTATGCTGCGGGCACACTGCTCCAGGTCTCCCAGTGCCCCCTCAAGGCCATACACAGCACCAGCAGCAAGGTATACCTGCAATGAGAAGATAGACCCACACTGTTAATTCAACACCGACGCTCATCCAACATGTTGTGCTGTAGCTGCTGCTCACTAACTTACATTCTCCTCCATCTTGGTCAGCCTCTGGTCCAGCCTGCGGGTTTCGGAGCAGCTGGAGATCGGAGACGCGCTCATGGACTCGGTCGGCGTGCAGCTGTCGCCTCCCGCCTCACCGATCAGCTCCTCTGTAGCATTCAAAACCTTCAGCACCTCTGTGGTGATGCTGCAGAGAGAGGCCGCCGAGTACTTCTGCTTCATTTGATGAACAAACACACATACAGTACAAATGTGAGTAGGTGCATCCTGAAGGGCTTAGTGTGAAAGCATTTAATCGTGATGAATAAAAGTCAAGCAGCAGAGCATAATGAAGCAACTAATTTAACTAATTTAATTACAAATAATTTTATGTAATTAATGTAATAAACACCACATTATAGAAAATAAAAAGGACTTAAAGCAGCATAATGACATCAACATCTCAACCCCATGTGCTCAAGCTGCATTTTATTTGCAGGTTAAGCATACATATACTTATATTCACATTTTCTACAAATAATCAGTTGTTTTATTGAACGAACACCCATCTGCACATACTTGAGCGATTGGCAGCAGAAAATAAATGAGCTCAAGCAGGAAAATGCAGTTGTGAGGGAAGTGGAAGAGGACGCAACAAATTACTCTCTATATATGTTTCCAATTAATGTCTATTAACAATTATTTATCCCAAATGAATTAGTTCATTTGGGAAAACTACCAGTTGGTCAATGATCAGCGCCCTGTTTGTCTAAATTAAAGCTTGCTTTCAGACTTTCATGAATAATGATCCACAGGTCAACGCAGCTTCCTTAAGAACGGTAGCTGCTGTTGGTTTCCAAATAGATGAAAACAAAGCAGGGGAAGGAGCAGTTGTAAAGAGAGACAAATGTAAAGCTTTGATCAGAGGGGTTGTAGGCGTATTGATCCCTCTCAGACAGACAACGCAAAGACGTCTGAAAGGCCCAGTTTGAGCCGGTGGCTGGAGAGGCAGGTAAGAATAACAGAGAGAGGAGGGTCAGTGCTTTGGTAATTAGGTGACAGATGAGAGGCTGAGGGACAGACCTCTCATCTTTTTTTTTTTTAATCACCATTCAGTGATCTTAAGAAGACTGCAAAGCATAGATGGATGCTCTTAGACATCGACTTTGGCTGGTTGATGTCTGGAGAAATGGATCTTTGGTGAGAGACGGACATTCTCATCTCAGGAACACACATCACACTGCCAGCTAATATGAAAAAAATTGCTTTGTTCCTTCGAGGACAGATATATAATGAAAGTAAGACACATGTCCCCTTGCAATATAGGTGGATATCTAATAGTTAAAAGCAGAGGCAGGTTTAGAAACCTTGAAACCTTTCAATGGGAAGTACAGACCGGTTTCTTTGGCATGTTTAAAAAAAAAAAAAAAAAAAAAAAAAAAAAATATATATATATATATATATATATATATATATATATACAGTACATACTGTTTTACTTCCATGTCTGCTGTTTTATTATATCTTTGTTGTTGGTTTAAGTCACCCTGTGTGTGTAACACGTTTCTGGTGATTGTGTAACCCTGTGGTTGCACAATAACCAACTCTATGGTCACTTGTTCCTGTTTTGATGGATTTTTGGTTTGGTGAGTCTGCATAACTTTGTAGTTAAACATGTTTCTTTCGTGAGCAGTAATGCTTAAGCATGTCTTGAATAAACGTGGTGTAATATACCTTTTTCTCAGCGTATATTTGTTGACATGAAATATCAGAACAAACAGTAACACTGATTAGGGTTTCGCTCCAGGTCACGCTAAAAGTAGGTCACATTAAAGACTTGTTACTTTAACCCATAGAAGCTGTTTTAGTTTTCTGAAAAATGTGTAAAAGTGCATAAATGTTTCCCATATTTTCTGGATGTGAAATAATTATACTGTATGGTCATTCAAGCATTGTTAACAAAATAATGGTGGCCTATGACCTTTGAACAATACTGCGAATACAAAATAGCCACAGATGGGACGTCATATTGATAGAAGTAATTCTAATGAGTTTCTGTGAAAACCAGCGGAACTAGGTCACACTACACCCGTGTCATACGCTTTGTGAGGGACAAGCATTACTCACAGGAGCTCAGTCTGGCATATGACCAACACCTATTCACACACCTCAGATGAAACACTAGTTCATAACCTGAGCTCATTAGTGTGAGTGTGACTTTGCGTGGGTTGAACTGGGCCATTATGCTCATGAATGGAGTGGATTTAACTATGTGAAAATATCAATACTGTCACACGCTGCTTTTAATCAGTGTGAGCTCATCTGGCTTTAATTTATGATTCAATGAGGTTCGTCCATGACACACGTCATCCCATATAACTGATGCAAAGCTGTGAAGTGACAGATAGCAAAAAATGTTACTATCATTTTTAAAAAGCCTGAAAAAAAAACATAAAAAAATCACAAATAACATTCAGCCACTATGCAAACAGAAAACTGGGCATGTCATTGAAAATTATAGGGATGTGTGAATGAATGTGTACTGCGTTGTACGTCATAACGATATCCCACGATGCCTTTGTTTTCCCGTTCATATCTCACCTGTTGCAAGAGAGAGGAGAGCAACTGAAGCCTCCGCTGTTGCTCCAAGTCATTCTGTCTCTCCTGAGACATAAACACACACACACACGCATACAGACAGACAGACAGACAGACAGACAGACACGCACACACGCAGACAGCAGCAAAAAGAAGAAGAGAAGTACAAAGAGGAAAACCCCAGGAGGACGGACAAAGGACATTTGTGATTGGAAAACAAAAGATTGAAAATGAGAAGATGAAGAAGGCAAAACATGAGAGGAATCAGAAGAAAATAATCAGTGTACAGACGGATGAACAGTACAGCTCAAGCAAAGCAGTGACAGATGGCATGGACACACATATCAAATCTTTGATACTTCACATCTCCTCACCTGGTTGTCTGGCAGCACCACCTCGTGGGAAGAAGGTGTAACAGCAGGTGAACTGGCGCTTGAACCACTCCTCCCTCCTCCTCCTCCTTTCTCCTTCTCCACGTCTCTTTTATGTTGTCTCTTACTATGTCTATTTGTCTCTCTCTTATCTCCTCTCATTGGTTCCCTCGCATCCACCCTCTCTTCCAAGCTTTCCACACCTTTCTCTAACCTCCTCTCCCTGACTCGTCCTTGCTCTCTCGTCAAAGGACTCTTAATAAGTCTCTCGCTGCTTTTCAATTCTTGTCCATTCACGTGTTCCACTGTATCACTTGCGGTCTCTCTTAACCTGTCGTTTAAACGCTGTCTCTCTCTTTCTGTGTCTTTTGCCCTTGTCTTCTCTCTCTGTCTGTCACTTGGTTTATCTGCCTGTCTCTCCGCGGGCCACTTCGTGCACTCGTCCTCAGATGAGCTGTTGCCTTTGCTGTTTGTACGTTTGACCAGCTGACTCAGCCTGGACCTTAATTCCTCTTCCAGAGGATCTCCAGGCCCTGAGCTGCTGGCCGAGTGCTGGGACGCTGGAGGTAGAGAGTGGGGCTGTGGTGGACTTAGGGCAGCTGAATTTGGGGCAACTGTGTCCAAATCTTCAGGATCTGGTGTCATGGCATCTAATCCAAAAGTGTCCGATGCAGCTGTGGTCATTGGCACAGTGTCTGATACTGGCTGTTCCTCGCTTAAACCCCTCTTGAGCAGCGCATTAAGCAGGAAACCACTGTTCTCCTTGAATTGAGATACACAGGATTAGAGGCAGGGTAAGAAATACAGTCATAGAATATCTACTGTGAAATATACATGTTAAAGCTGAAGAGTGCACAAATGGATATGTGAAAAATATGTCCATCACATTTAATCCATTGTCAAATTAGTTCACGCAATGTTAATTAAGCCTATCAGCTACACACAAGTCTCTGTATTTCTCAGTATAGCTGTGTATATGGCGCTTTTCCACTATACAGTACCGGCACGGCACAGCATGGCACGGCACAGCACGGCACAGCTCAACTCATCATAGCACGGCTGCATGTAACTGCTGTGATGTCGCAATACAAAACACACACAAACTTGTGACTAGTGACTCGTAAAGCAGTTATTTTCGGTGTACTGAATCATCAGACTCAGTTCATTAAAAATATTTGTTCAGAACTTCCTGTGTGACTGGAGCGCAAACTCTGTCTGACACAGTTACTGAACTGAAATACGGCAGATGGGGTTGTGATGCTTGCTTGCCACTTGCGATCACCTGCTTTCGGTAGTGCCGTCGCTAAATACACCCTCCTCTGTTAAATGTTGAGATTTTAGACATGCAAACTAGTTGGAGTATGACTGAAAACACCAAGGAAAACCCACCAAACAAAGTGAATTCTAGTGCTAAAAAACCACAGTCAATCAGCAGTTATTGACCCCACCCACCATATACACACAAACATTCCCTCACTCAGGTCGGATAGTATTGTTTGCTTTAAAGATTTGCTGTCTCATGGAGAAACAATATCTTACAACCACGAATATAGGGTTTCACTTTCAAACAAAGAGAATTGTGGTCAACTAAAGGTAATAATGAAGTGTGCTTGTGATCATTTACCTGTACTAATGGATAGATGGACTGTGTGTGGCTCTGGCCTCCAGCCTTGCTTTGCTCCGTTGAGGACTCTCTTTTGCTTTTTCGCCGCCGCCGCGACCTCTTAATGGGGTCGCTCTGACTCTCCTCGGCCTCGCTGCTGTCTCCCATCACCTGGGAGCATCAACACACGGTAAAATATAAGAGAACTTTTCACAAATGCAGGGCAGCAGTTTGCATTTTCCAAGTACAAACAATTCAATGTTTATATTAGTCCTTGTGGTATAAAAAAACAACGTACCTTAGGGTTGAAGTTCACATCCAGTGCCTCTGAATGTAGAGGATACGGGGAGAAGTTCTGGTGAAGGTGTTGGTGGTACAGTGGTTGGTGATGAGGGTGCAGGTGAGTATCCGGTGGTCCTTTTTTCCTCTGCAAGTGATGAGGCGGTTTGCGGGGACAAGCGGACAGCACAGACGAAGCTTCAGAGTCCGAGTTAAGAGTCTCGGTGTTGGTGTACTGGCCAGAGGACGGTGAGGTCACGGGAAGATGCTGCGTGTACGTCCACTCCGGGTCATGCTGCGAGTCAGTGTAGTAAGTTTCATCGGACAGTTTGCGCCGGAACTGTCTCAGTGCTGCGCCCCAGCCGCCCTCGTCCTCCTCCGAGTCCGATCCCATCTCGTCGTAAGCCGAGACGACGCCGGACTCCTTCTCCAGCACGCTGAACACCAAGCTCTTCCTCTTGGTCAGCAGACTGGGCCGAGACAGCTGAGAACTGTGCAGCGCGATCCAGTTACCGTCTGGACTCTGCAGCACTGAGGATGCACCTGAAACATGACCACATGAAATGATGTTAAAATGACTTTTATTTCTACCTGTTCTATTTGATTTCTCAAATTGTGTGTGGTAACCAAAGTGAAAAGCTTCAAAATCTTTTTTTGCAACAGTTTCTCAGATTTCTTTCTGTTCCAGTTTAGTTTAGATCCCTTTTGATTTGTTGTTAAGTTGCAAATGCTTAATATTTCTTGATGTTATTGATTATTCTTACCTTTATTTAAACTTTTTCCCCCGAATGCTTAAACTGCCTAAACAGAAAATCCATAATTTCTTAATTTGCTAATTTTTCTTGAGGGTTTAAAGTGATGCAACGTTTTTCCTCTTAATAAAATCCTTAATATAAATGATTTGAAAGGTCTAACAAAAGGTTAAGCAAAAGGCTACAGAGTGCTACATATGTACATTGCAGGGAAACAGTAAATATGAAACAATATGTGAAATTTTTTTCCAATTGTCAATAATTAGTATCCAACAACGACGATAGAATAAATCAATGTTTCTACACAATCATGATGGTGCTAGAAAGTTTATTTATATAGTTAATAATCTTGGATTTTAAAGTGCTGTGTATCCTAAGTGACCAAGGAGAGGATTTCTAAGTCATAAGTATAAATCATACATAAAAGATTAGGAACCGGACATGGGAACAGATATCTGGACTGCTGCCACATCCTAATCTATTGTAAAGTATTAGCAAGGTATTTGGAGGATGTGCTCGAATCGATCCGTAAATTAATCTTTGGCCAAACGCTTGGAAGAAGGAAACTGACATCAGTGACTGCAACAACAGGAGAAATTCAATAACCACTTTGTGACAGCCTTTAGTGATATTTACTGGAGTTGTCCAGGCGATCAACACTCTTCCAGCTCGGTAGAGACGTGGCCTTGGCCTCCCTCTTCAGAGAAGCGTACTCCTGCAGGTCACCGCCTGCTCCTGCGCCCACCGCCTCTGGACCTTTCTCTGGGGAGTCGTCACTGGTGAGGGAAAACGCTGAGCGTGACCTCTGCACACACACACACACACAGACACATTATCAGAATAAATAGCCTTCAGGCAGCCTATCAGTCAAAGCAGCCCCTGACTCCGACAAACACTGCAGTGGTGGCACAGCGGGTCATCATCAGATATAGTAATAGACACTTGATCAGTGAAGCGCATGTGAAACTGTGGCTGCGAGTCTAAATTCTCATCAGCAGATGGCGCTAGTAAACAACTCAATAACTCGACAGACAGAAGGGCGCTCTGCAAGCTCTGCAAGTGAGAGAAAGAGTGAGGGAGCTTGTGTTATGAATGCAGAACCATTATGTCTTCATAAAGACATGATGTGATGTTCATTGTTAATATAATATAATATAATATAATAATAGAAAAAGAGTCTAAATCTTAGGAATGATCACTGGAATTTTGATTTAGAGGCTGTAACACTGCTAATGAGAAGGTTATTATAAGACATCAACTCTAGTGAACAGTCACTGAATAAGACTGATACACAGTCTATATATCATACAGTAAATATGTTACCGTATTACTCCAGAATTATGCAAGAAACAGAGATTCTGACAATAGGATGCATGATTCCAGTTAAAGCGTATTAAATATTGCGAAATCTTTGAGTACGTATTTGCATACTTTGTGTCTCACTGTGTGTTTTTGCTGCTGTTAGAGCTGTTAAACACAGTTCGTCCCATGGGGCAATTGAGAAGGATGCCCCCCCCCCCCCTTCTCCCCAACACGCACACACACAGATTTCACAGGACTTTGATCTTCGCCGAGTGAAACAAACGAGAAAAAGTGAGGAGCCCAGGAAGCGGCGCTTTGATGCTTCCCTCACATCGGATAGAGACAAATCTCTAGTGTATGTGTGCGGTGTGTAAGTGTGTGTATCTGAATCAGAACACACAAACACTGTAAACTGCCCACCACAATGCTATTCAATTGGAAACACCTATTCTGCCCTATTATAGTATCTGCCACTTCACAAAGAAGGAAAAAGGTGCCAATGTGCATTTGTTTTGGTCCAAGTTGCCGTTGCTACAGCAACATCTAGTGGCAGGAAATTGAAGTCTATAACCTTTAGAAACAAATCCACAGTGAAGTTCTTAGAAAACTGCATAATAGTTTCATGACTACTTTAAATGGTCCATATTTACATATAATTTTTCTAGTGTCTACACTAGACTTTTGTCACTTACATATTCATGCATAATCTATTTGCAGGGCTTTTTCTACCACATGTCTGTCATATCCATTCACACACTGGCACAGCTGTCAAGAGCAACATGGGCTTAAGTGTCTCGCACATGGGAACATAGACTTGCAACGCCAGGGATCAAACCCCCTGACTTTATGGTCAGGGTTTTTTTTTTTGTGCAAAAATAATAATTGTGGCATTATGGCTTTGCAAAAGGATTAATCCCAAAGTGAGACAGACGTGATCTCAGGCTATCGCTCCAGCAGCTACACAATCCATAAAAATAAATAAATGGGATCACATCGACACATGTGGCTGGCGTGTTTGAAAAGTTCAAGTCATTTCCTGTCGACCACAACATTCCTGTGTTTTTCAAACCTGGCAAACACATGGAGACAATGGCTGATCGACACACCAAAACACACACACACACACACACACACACACAGAGAAGCATTATATATGTGCTGTGAAATGAAGTGAGGAATGTGCAGTGTGTGTGTGTGTGTGAACACTGGGAAAACAAAACAAACCGAGACCTTCTTTAAACACGAGCTGCATCAAAGACCAAATCCTTCTGGTCAAGAATCAGCAGTTTGCAAACAGTGTTTTTGTTTTGACCTCACTTTAAATGTTTGGCACTTTCTGTGTTACTTGTTTTAGTTTTAACAGTTTGAGTGGAAGTAGACACTGACATTGAGGGAGTAGGAGGTTTTGAGGGGTTCCTGTGGTCCTTGAGAAGAAGTATGAGGTTCAGACGGAGAGGGAAGTTCACTGGTCTGGATCAGAGACTGAGGCTGAGGCCAGACAAAGTCATACTCTGTCTGCATTTCCGAATGCTTCCTCCTCTGGATGATCTGAAGAGAAAAGGAGGAAGGAAGTGAAATAAGACACAAACATGACAGCTGGGAGATATGTGCACACAGAGCAATCTTCATTTAAATAAAGAAGTGCAATAACCAAGGCAAATTGGAACGTTTAAATATAATTCCACAACATAATGTCGCACTTTGCCATGAACAATTTATTGTGATTGCACTCTGAAAAAAACAAAAATCCACTTTTTATTTTTCATGCAAAATTATGCACCATCAACCTTAAAGTGGTGATTAAAGTGCAACTCTTTATTTTACTTTTAAACACCCGACTGCCAACACATTTTAAAAGCTAATTCTGTCTTCACTTATTGTTTTAATGCACTGCTAATCAAGAAGTATTCAAATTCTGTCTCATTCAGATATCATTTTGAATAAAATAATAATAACAATAATCATAGTGAGAGTAATATCATTTCAAAAGTTACCGAGCTGTTCCTCTTCTTGGAAAAGACAAAGACAAGATGAAGATTGGAGCTTGATTTTCCACTCTGCATTTGCATGCGAATGAGGCTGATAACACCCCCCCCCCCGTATGAAAAAAGGAAAACAAGTCGATGCGGCAAAAATAAGAGGCACTCTGACTCAACCTACTTTTTGCACAATGGTTGTAGCAAGTTCCTCTATGAGCTCCTCTTTGTGGTCCCGCAGATATCGAGCCTCATTCTGCTTCTCCTACACACACACACACAGAAAATTAGCAAAATGAGTGTCTGAGTCAAACGCCAGGCCTGCGTCCCACTGATACTGGAGAGAGTATGACAGCGGGGAAGAAGGATGAGGAACAGAGGGAGGATTCTCACCAAGCTGTCACTGAACTCCTCTGCCTTCGCGATGGCCTCTTCTATAGCCTCCTCAGCAACACGCAGGGCGACTGTGAGTGTCTCTGCCATACTGTGTCCTGTTATCACACACATACACCAAACATCTGTAAAAAAACGTGATACACATCTAGAACACGGCTACACACTTTCCTGAACGTCCTACTTCACCCCGGGAACACGAGGAAGGCTAAAGGATGCATGCATTCTGCCAGCTTTAGGTTTATTGGTGCTGTGTGAGCAAAAATCTGTGCAAAACAGCGTTTCTACAAATATTGGAGATATTTCCATTAAAGCTTGTAAGAACATTCATTGTTCCCCGAGGATGAATCCTAACGATTTAAGTAATCCCTAACAGTCCCTGGCTTTTCCTCTTTAATTTAATGTATACATACATTTGCAGTTATGGGCGAAATTGTTCACTGATTGCCACGTATGGACTGCCATGACATTTGGAACATATATTTATGTTTCCCTGGGGGTAAAGTGAACGTGATTAGAGATTGGTGTCTGAAAAACAGCTCACGGAGGCAGTTGGAGGAGCTGAAGCAGCAACATGAAGCCATTTGTGACACGAAGACCACGACAGCATAAAATACGATGAACAGGACATGAAGCTTGGACAAGCGACTCGTCCCAGCTTCACTGTGATTCGTAAAAAGAAGAGCGAGCAAGTGACAGCATTTCAAGTAACCTCAATGTTGTCAGTTATCTTTAGCTTTAGGTGGTGTCTCAGTCCTGAGATAAAAAGTCAGGTTTAGTTAAATCACTTTGCCTCAAAAGGCTTTACAGTAAGTGACACCCTCTATCCTTACATTACATTGTGCAAAAAAAAAATGGGAGAAACCACCCAGAGGTGGGTTCCTCTTCCAGGATGGACAGACGTGCAGTAAGTGTCACAGACACACACATACAGAAACAAGTTCAACATACAAACATATGAATTGACCTCATTATATTTATTTTAGCCATTTTTTTATGTACAAATAATACTTAAAATAAAAATGTTCTTTTGACATTTCAGGCAGAATAAAATGAAATAAAATATGTTTTATGAACTGATTTTAAACAACTAAAACTAGACAGATGCAACATGAGCAAATTAAATGCAATCAAAGCAAACACAAAAAGGTAACAAGAAAAGGGGAAAACCTTGCACAGCTCTGCATTATATGTTTTATACAACAATATTTATTAAAACATTGTGATTATGTTTGTTAATGACAACACATTTACATTTTACAATATATTTGGAGGAGAAATGTAAACGTGTTGTCATAAACGATAAAGACATTACTCTTGTTGATATAGTCACAATTAGTGTATAATGAATCATGAAAACAACATATTCACTCACAAAAAGCCTAAAAAAAACAACATTACCCTTTGAAAGTTAAACTTGAATCTATTTATTCATTTAAATGGCAGCAGCACAGAATGTTTGATGTCTGTGAAAAAAGAAATCGCACCTCAAAGTTGCACTTTGCAATAAAACAAAGTTTCTCCGACACAATTTCCTTCTCTATTCACTTAATAAGCGGCTGTAAATTACCAAGTCTTAATGTGACTCCCCCCACTCATTAAAAATTGTCATTTAGTCCTATAGTGCTGAACCATTAGCTGAAGGAGAAAGAGTTTCTGTTGATACAGTCCATGTAATCACAACAAGCTAATGGCAGCATCATTTATTTGTGAGCCTCTGAAGAGCTGCCATTAACGAAATGGCAGATCTCGATCATTGCATAAACAACCCATAATTACTGACGAAGAAATGAAATGAGCTTTATTTTTAGACTGGAGCTATTTCCTTGTTTTGAAAATGTATGTATGTGCATATGGTGCGTGTGTGTGTGTGTGTGTGTCTGTAAGAGAGGTCAGCGCTGTTGTTTCTGTGTATGTGTGTGGATTTCAGTGTGTGCTGAATGTTAATGGCTGCCTCTGTGTGTTTGCCATTAACTTTAGTGTTGTGCTGCACAGAGGAGATCCCCCCCCTCCCCCCCTCCCCCCACACACTCTCCACCGAGTGGTGTCTATTTGTTAAAGCAGCATTTAATGGGCAATAAACACGAGACATCCTTTTAGGAAAATGGAAAAAGGGATGAATGGTGAAAAGAAAATCAATATTGCAAACATAATAACGGGCGACAGAGTACTATAATGTCACTTATGATTGTCGCTGAAATAAACCACGCGCCCCCCCTGTTTTAAAACCCAGCCCTCTCACCTTCGCTCTGTCTGTAGAAGGCAGAGTCACTGCCACAGATGCTGCCATCGTTGTCGTTGCCGGTGCTTCCCTCGTGAAAGCTGCTTTCTGCGAGAGAAACATAAAACAAACTGTCAGATAACGGCCTTCAGATAACTGACACCTCATATATACGGACTCCCGACTGCATTTCGTCATCTTGTGTTGTTATTTTTTTTCTTCTACTTCCGTGCATGAAAGTAAAACAAAGTGACACCTGAAAGAAAAGGACAATTCATTTAACAGTGCCCTTTCCTTTCAAATAAGTCACTCGCTGGCACTTAAAACAAGCTCCGTCTAAGAGCACACGAGCGTCACCGTGTTGTGTTGTTCACAGCTCATTCAGGCGGAATACTCTGTGCATATTCTTCCAAACAAAACCCAGAATCTAGCGTGAACAGCAACGAGACATCCATGTGACCCAAAATGGAAATTTTGTGATTACAATTCTCAGACAAGGCTACTTTAACAGCAGGTGGTGCCCAAAGCAGACAGTGAAAGGCCAGCGAAGGTGTGCAGTGGTTACGACATCCCAGCCTTCTAAAAACTACATATTCCCGTCGAGGCCCATTAACTCTTGTTAGATTCCTCTCCTGCGATTCCCCATTTATTGTGGCGTTCTCGTCAGTCCGGCTGTAAAAATGAAGAGGGTGGATGTGGCCGTGCAGCTTATTAAGAAGACATACTGTCAGGGAGCACAGGAGAGGGATTTGCAAGTCTACTGAGGCAGAATATAAAGCTAATGGAAGAGAGAGGCAAGTCCTCTGACTGACCCTTTCTTCTTATCCCCTGGTCATAGCACAGCATTGTCATACTTTGCAATCTGGCTAGTGCCATGTGTGCTATATTCTGCAACAGTGAGTTCAGAGGCGTCACCTACAACCAGGAATCTATGCACCTCGTCAGTCACACTAGCTTCCACTCATATGTGCCATGCTTTATCGTCTATTTGCCTCTATTGACAAATAATTGATTCCTTTTTGCACTGTCGTGGAGTTTGCATATTCTCCCCGCTTTTGTCTGGGTTTCCTCCCACAGTCCAAAAAACATGCAGATTTAGGGATTAGGCAAATTGGACACTCTTAATTGGCCGTAAGTCAGAGAGTAGATGGTTTTCTGTCTCTATGTGGCTCTGTATTGGATTGGCAACCTGTCCATGGTGTACCCTGCCTTTCACCCTATGTCATGACATGAAACCATCATGTGAGGGATAAAATGGTAGAAGATGAGAAAGTGATTTCCCTTTTGCAAACAGTGGAGTGACCCCTCTATATATTCTCACTTCCATTTCGCATGGTTTCAGGAGGCACCCGACATGTACAGTCCGTGATCCAGACAAAACACAAGAGCACCTTGTCTCAATTTCCACCTCTGGTCCGCACTTCACCTCATTTCCATTCACTAACCGGAGTCAAAACAAAACCCAGCCCACACCTCGGCCTCGCTCCAGGGCTTTGGTCCCTGTCCCAGACGAAACACAAGCACAACCAAACTCTCTGACTTCCATCCTTGGCTCGTCTCATAGGCTCCATAATTAATCTACTCAACAGTGTCCTGTTGCTGATCCTGCTGGACAGGCTGCAGACTTTGGTTAAATAAACAGAAACAACAGAACCATCCCAGTGGACTGGGGCAAGCCACAACCACTCACTGGCCTCTGCCATGGCGAAATGCAACTGAGAAACTGCCATTACACTGCCCTTTCTCTGCTACACCACAATGTTGCTATTGGATGCAGATTTGCAAACATAAATTGTTTCAAGGAGGGTTTTTTTCAAAGTCTAAGCCATTAAAACTCAAATCCAGACAAACAAATATATCAACTCAAATACTTTCCTTTTTTCCCTTGACAGGAGCAGGAAGACAGCCAGGTGTCAGATGAGATATGCAATACAATTTCAGCTTCTCTGCAACATTAAGGGCTGTTTGTCACAGCTCTTGTGGCGTTTTAGTGCAGAGCCCGCAAGCCAGCAATCTCAAACTCTTAGGTTACTTCACTGTGACATGCAGTGACAAGCAGTAATATCAAGCAGAAAAGACAACGTTTGACGTGTTTTCTACATATCTAACTGCAGGTTACAATGGCCTCAACGGGAGCAGCACCTCATGTGTCCACTTTGAGCAGTGTGCACTGGTTTTATCGTTCCATTTACAGGCCCAGTCCTCCCAGTCACAGCGTGGTACAAGTCTCCAAACCATTATGCTCTCTGCTCGCATCATCACTTACAGGATTGTCTAACTCTAACTGAAGCAGTGTTCAACAGAGCTGTGGGGTTCTCGCTTGGTTAGAGCTGAATTATGGTTGCTGGCAGTGAGGAAGAGGACAATAGACGGTGAAATAACCTGCAACAGCTCAGGACAATGGAGACACAAAAGGGATGTTGTCAGAGAAAGTGAGCTGCTTCACAGACACAGACTGACAGGTGGGCAGGTATGACAGTACCCACACATACAGAAGATGACACTAGAGATGCATCTAAAAATATCAATAATCTTGACAGATATTGCAATTCTGTAACTTATAATTTTATAATTTTTACAATTTCCACCTATACTTTGGAGTCAAACAAAACACAGACTTTTAAGGCCAGTCAATTCCTGCAGCACTGCAGAGTTTCACCATAATGCCGCTCTGTCACAAATGTAATCTGAAACAAATAATTGCAGTGTCTTATCTTGTGATATTGATAATTTTACAGTTTTACAGTCTCATGATAAATCATCCCACATCAGCACTAGCTCAGCACTGCTTATATACCAGGGGTTTAGGAATCTCTCTGTAATCAATTAAAGGAAAAATAACATTTAAAAACCAAAGTGTAAGTGTAGCTCAAGGCTTAACAGGGCTGAATAGAATACAGAAACATGAGACTAATACAGGTAAAAACTATAATCATACTCATATTTCATATTGAGTCGAAAGCCAAAGAGTAAAAGTGGGTTTTAATATAAGTTTTACAAATGGACAGTGAAGGGGCGTGTCTAACATGCGACCAAAATGGGTTTTATGTGTCCTTTTTTACATGCTCCAGTTAAAAGACCCGCAGCAGCAGCATTTTGAACAAGCTAGAGATGTGAGGGGGAAGACTGGCAGACTCTAAAATAAAGTGCACTGCAGTAATCCAGCTGAGACATAATAAAGGCATGGATTATTGTCTGAAAGTGCTGCTTTGAAAGGGTATGTTCTACCTGTTCTAACTGTCTTAAATGGAAAAAGCTGGACTTCAATATTGCACCGATTTGATGGTCCAATTAAATTGCTTTAAGAGTACATAAATCTGACTGTGGAAGGAGATACCGAATGTAACCCAAAAGAAGCAGGGACCCTAAAATTGAGCCCTGTGGGACCCCACATGACAGGGAAGCAGAGAAGGATTCAGAACCAGCAAGCCTTACACACATAGTTTTATCTGTCAGATACGACCTGAACCATTCTAGAGCATGATAACAAATGCCCACTAGATGCTGTAAGCGTGATAGTAAAATGTCAAAAGTGACAGGAAAAACAGAAACCCCATCATTGTTTTCTTTTTCCCGTCAGTGTTTTCTTCCATGGCTTCTGCTCATGACCCTGACATACATGAGTCATGGGACCTGTCATACGCGGCAGCTACGATACAGTGACTAGTGAGACATAACAGAATGATACACTTCCATTTGCTGGACAGCTGCAACGTCATTACAGATGAAAGGCCAGTGTGTGTGTGTGTGTCATTCAAGTTCATTCATCCTCATGTCCAACTTCAGTATATTCTCGCTGTGTCTCACCTTTGCCATTTTTGCCTCTCGGAGGAATAGAGGAAGACATTGTTCGATATCACCATGGTGACCAAGGGGTACGTCTTTTCCTTGTTATCAGTGCAACTAAAATAATTGAGATTTCAGACATTGTCAGTCTTGTTGTTGGTCCTTCCCTGCAGCAGTCTCCTGCATAACAACCCTTTAAAGTCAGGTATAGTGGCTAGTTTTTAGAAAAACACTACAAACTTGTGCTAATTGGCATTCTGCTCTTCCATTTCATCTTCACGTCTATCGTTGAAACTTTTGTCATGCACACAAAACGTACACCTTAGACTACTTCACCCTGACCATAGATAATTCATTTTAAAGGACAACTGTTTTGTCGTAAGCCAACTGTGTCTTATATTTCACTTTTATGAGGCAACAGTTGAGTAAAACCTTTATCTTCCAAAATTAAAGAGACAAATGAACTGGGAGCTAGTTTGTTGACTCTCCTCCCAGCCTGTCGTGATGCAAACAGACATCCTGTCGGGTTTAGCCGTTGTTCTGAGGACGTTGTTTATTATGAGACTGTTTGTGCTGCCAGATGCTTCACTGTAATTGAAAGGAAACCGTCTGGACTCTACTTTGTCTTCCTTCTCCTGCTGCTGCTGGCACTTCAGGAACATTTCTACTAAGTGGAGCTTTACAGGATTATTTATTTAGCCATTCTGTCTCTCTTCTTTTCTTTTGCTCAAGACATTCTATTTATTTCACTCAAATTATTCCCCATACTGACTGTGCCTCTTTTTGGAAAAACATCAGAACATTTTATGATTTTGTGTACGTACTTGAGTGGTAGAAGATGATGGAGCTAAAAATCTGATTGTGGTTCTAAACTGCGAAGCAGGGCTGCTTAATTTGGGTGAAATATCAGACTGAAATGCTTTTTGAACCAGTATGGCGATTAGTATTTGATTTGCAATATCATTATTTTAAAGTTTGAGTTTATTAATCATTGTGGAACAGATTTAAAAACAGAAACAGGACCAGTATGTAGGGTTTAGTGGCATCTAAGGGTGGATATTGCAACCAACTGTACAATCCCTGCACAACATGGCAGACTACATGGAAGGAGACTAAAAACACTTCTGAATTCTGAATTTTGAGCTGATCACCAACATCATTTTATATATTGTATCCAATATGTTCTCTGATGCTCCTAATTTCTACACACTGGAAACACTTTAATGACTTTAATTGCAATGAATTTGTCATCCCTAAAGTCAAAGTATTGAACAGCTGCCAGAGTTTGTCCCGTGTCCTCCCCCATATCCGTTAAAGTGCACATAATGTGCGAGTGTGTCAGCATCGCACAGGACCAGCTGTGTCCTTGACAACACTGTGGACCCTTCGTTAGCCTTATGATGGATTCCGGTTAACATCCTGCCCTCCAAACACAGCACTGTACCCTGAGTCACCTTTAAGCTCTCAGCTCAAATAGCACATAGACATAGATCAGCCCAAACGTGACAACACACCCGTGAATAAACAAAGGGGGTCATAAATACAGAGGTTTATGCTATGAAAAGCCTGAAATGTGTATAAAAAGGTCCATGAAAGGTCACATCAATTCAGTGGAATGGACTGAATCCTGTGATTTGCTGTATTACAATGAGCTATTTCCCAGGTCACTGTTTGTGTTGTTTATACACCGACAACAATAAGCACATTTAACCTGGTTAGTGTTGAAGGTAGAAACTGTTTTTTATCACATTGCGGACTATAAAAATATTAACACCAGCTCAGTCACTCTGCTTAACAAGTGTAATTTTCTTCACTTCCTTTTCTATTTTACTATTGTATCCACTGTTTTGTAAGAATACTGGTCCCAGTCATGAAAGCATTGTATTAATTTAGCTTTGCTGCACCAGACAGGCGTGAAAATATCTCACTACACTTGAACAATTTAATTAAATTGGAGATTTATTGTCTGACTTTGGCTCTTCTAAATGAAATACAAATTATTGTCTTGCATAGTTATAAAAAATAAAATACAAAACTGAACTTGGATTTTCAAAAGCGACTCGAAGAAAAGCAATCATTGGAGAAACAACCCTTGAAATAACACTGAACAATGATCCCATTCATAAAGTGCCAGCTTTTCAGAACAGTGTGTTTGTTTAGTTCACCCTGGATTAACTCACACAAAAATCCAAATAACCATTTCATGAGACAACAATAATCTGCCCACCCTTTTATTTTAAAGCTAAAATGACTGTGAAGTCTAAAGCAAATGTATAATCTCTTTATTTTAGGTGGGTGCATTAGCTCATCTTTTGTAATTTGCATACTGACTGAGACTATAATTTACTGCAGCTCCATCCGACATACACAGCATACAAAGAAATCAATAATGTGAAGTGTTTTTACACGTATAAATCTCCAGGTTTTTCACTGATTTCTTGGTCACACACTGGTGTGGCTGAAGGTGTTTCTATGCATATTAATGTCAGACGTATAATGCAGACTCGCACACGAGGACGTGAACTTTTCCTTTGACACAGAAAGGACAGCAGTGGAAAAAAAAGCTTCAAAACACTTCACATCTTTGCCGCGCTGCTTCTCTCAATTCTCAGACCAGAGAATAGTGTGCACGAGGGTCAAGGACTGGACGGGCAGGGAGCTTCCCACAGGCATGTTGTGAATCATTAATGAACGTCCTCAGATAAACTCTGCAAAAGTGAGATCTGATCATATGTGGATAATTTAAGTAAGAAGTTCAAGCGAGTTACTGACCAAGCTGAATGACGACTCAATGAACTTTCATATTTACCACCACAAGGACATTAGAGTGGTATAAATCTTTTCACTTCCCTCTCTGCGAGAAAGCAAATGTCAAGCTATTCCACACTCATTGCCCCAAGGGAACCTATATTTATATCGATCTGTCAATTCAATGTAATAATGATCAGTGACACATCTGCTTATTTTACTTAAAATAAGTGTTTTCTTCTCTGACGTAAGTTTATTGTTTGCTCTTCTGCCGTCCAAGGCACGATCACTGATTTCACACATGAATCTGTCCTCGGCATCTGCAACATCTGCTCTCCTCTCATTCTAGTTGTGAAAAAAATGCTCCAAAAAGCAAAGGGATATATACATATATATACTGTATATATATACATATATATATGTATGTATATATACTTCTATCCATCCATTTTCTACCACTTTATCGTCCACATGAAGGTCGTGGGGGGTGCTGACAGCGATAGGCGGGGTACACCCTGGACAGTTCGCCATCCCAGGGCCACATAGAGACGAACAACCATCCACTCTCACACCTATGGTCGAATTAGAGTGTCCAATTTACCTAATCCCCATATTGCATGATTTTGGACTGTGGGAGGAAACCGTAGAACACGGGGAGAACATGCAAACTCCATGCAGAAAGGCCCTTGCTCCAACCGGGTCTCAAACCTGAGTCTTCTTGCTGCAAAGGCAAGAGTGCTAACCACTACACCAACCGTGTGGCCCTACCACCACTTCATCCAGGTTAAACGTGGAACATTCTCCAAGGGGCCACAGCTATCATGCAGAGCTACACTCTCACTTCCATTTGTTGCACAGGCACTGACACACACACACACACAGCAGACGGTATGATATTTGTAGCAGGTCACACAGGAGCACACAGGAATGTGCAAATGGCTCGCTGCACATTGTCTTCCTGAAGGTCACACTTTCTCTCTGGGGATGTGATCGATGTAAAACAGTCACGTATGTGACTTGTCATGTTAGCTGCCATTTCACACTCATATAGAGCTGATTCCGCGAGCCGCGGCCTCTTGGTGATAAATAAAAAACATAAACATTCTTTACAAGCACGTGTGTAAAGAGAGACTGTATTTCACATTTATGGGAACTGGTTTATGAGAATGCTTGAAATTTCTGTAGATGGATTTTTTTTTTGAATCAATGAAGAATGGAGATACATATTAAAATTCCAAGGAGTTTTTGGGCTACAAAATAAAAGCTCTTTATCATAAAGTAAAGTAGATCAAGTGAGATGGTGCAACATAAAGAGTGACAACACTATCTAATTAAATTTACTCTCTGAAATAAAATGCCACATATATTCTATTAAGCGAAAGCACAAAAGTCATGATTGCTGAAAAAGAAGCATGAAAGTGTAAGACGTATAATAAAGCAACAATAATTTTTCGGCGTAATCCATTTATAACATAACATAGTTGAAGGATGAAAGAACTAAAAAATGACACTACTCCACAAAATGTCTTTCTCAGCTCATAAATCTGAGGTTTTTCCTGAGCAAAAACCAAAATATCTGACAGAAGCTTCCACATCCAGATACATATACAGGCCTTACACATGCACACAAATCACACGATAGTCACATGGCAGGTCAGCGAGCCAGGGAGCAGTGATTTGGGAATTGGAACGGGTCTAATCTGCTGAGCTCATGTGAGCCAGAGGACCAGCAGCCAGTTCACAAAATCCCCCCCCCCCCCCTCCTCTTCCTCCTCCTCCTCCTCCACATATGATAGAGGAGAAAGGAGAGGAGAAGAATAGAGAATGAGTGGGAAGGAAATATTAGACGCTTCAGTCACAACAAAAATCATGTTTGTCCAAGAAAAGCTTGCACCACGGGGAATTGTGAAATGTCAAAAAATGCCAGTTGATGGGAAAATCAAAGGTTTAGCTTTCAAACACTGCAAACTACACTTGATTCATACTACAAACCGATAAACATCTGCTATAGCATTTGATGCACTCTATGCTTATAGTATATGTGTGTGTTTTGCAGTTTTACCTGACTTTTTAAAAAAAAACTTTTATTCTTTGTTTTCAGATAAAAACAAACAAACAATTGCAGCAGAACTGATTTCCTCTCACATTAGGCCAGGTTAATCAAAATAAAACAATGTTTTATTAGGGGTGGGATTTTATATACATAATATATACATATATTTCCCTCTTCTCCGATTATTACGTGACTTGGCCATTTTCCTAATCATCCCCTCATCTCAATATCATCCTTAAATCTGCTGCCAGGTTAAAGCAATATCCCGACTTTAAACAAGTATTTCACCAGTAGAAATGGATTCATCCTCCTGACAGTAGCATAGCCAAAGCCTTTGCTTTTTAAAATTTGGGGGCCGAGACTGAAGTAAACAATGCAAAATAGTAACATTATAACGTGATAAATTTTGCATACGGCACATCCATCACAGTTCACCACAGGGCTGAACAACCCCTGGAAATGGTACATACACAGTAAATATGTATATATGTATATATATATATATATATATATATATATATACACATATAGTACGTATATAGTTGTGTTAAAATCAATTAAAACCAACATCACACTGAGCTTAGCCTTTGAGATGAGTGTATGTGGGGAAAAAAACCTCTTCGCTTCAAAGGAAAAAGTCATTAATTTCAAAAGAACATGATGTGTGAAACAAAGTGACCAATCATTTAACAAAGCAAACTAATGAGCAATCAAGTGAGCTTGTCTGTGATTTCACTCGGTTGAAAAAAAAATTAAAATTCTCAAGAGAGGCCATTTTAGTTTTAAGTGGAGGGAGATTAATATTATGTGTCTCGCTTTACTCACCAAATGACACAATATTGCCAAGAGATGCATCATTAAAAAAACAAAAAACAAAACGACAGCAGAAACATGACACAAATGTAGTTTGTGGCTAAAGAAACATTACCTGGGAGATCAGACAGCCCACCTCTCTCGATAATGTGCTTTCTGTACAGAGTCTTCAAAACCTTGGCACTGCCAAACCTCTTGAATCGACTCTTCACGTTGTTGTAATACCATTCGAGGGACTGTGTTCTCAAAATCCTGCAGTCAAAAACAAGGAGGGAAGGAGGGAAGGAGGCAAGGAGGGAGGAGGGAAAGAGGGAAAAACAACAACATTAAGGCAAAAAGAACAGATGGCAAAGTCACTGGCAGAATCAAAACAGGATTTTAAATTCAAATTCAAGTCTTTGATCAGAATTTGCTCAGTGTATTTTAAATGTAACCAGACCTCACTGAGTTTTTCATTCATTTAAGAAAGAATAAAGCCTTTCTGATGTGTCGGGCAGCACAGTGACAACATGTTATTTTAAATGGAGGTTTGTGTTTGTTATCTAACGGTCTTGTGTTGAATGTATCACAACTTTTCTAATGTGATGCTACACACTTCCAGGGCTTTTCCACTCATTTCTTCTCCCCTAGGCTGCTTGAATGTCATTTATCAACACAGTACAGATGATTCTCTACAGTAACTAAGCAGATTTTCATAACAGAGAGAGAGAGACGTACGGAAAGCCTTAAATAATACATGCTCTCTCTGCAGCAGTGTTATGTCAGATTGCTTAAACGCTGCCATCTATGTGTTTAGTCTGCCCTTTTTTTTAGATAGAGAGATAGATAGATAGATAGAGAGATAGATAGATAATAGATAGATAATAGATAATAGATAATAGATAATAGATAATAGATAATAGATAATAGATAATAGATAGATAGATAGATTCAAACATTTTAAGTATCCGTTCAGTTTTAAAGTAAATATTATGCCTTCTCTCCGAGGCCTGATATATAAAATCTGCTATAGCAAAAGTTCACTTCAATAAGCACAACTCACGTTTTTCATAATCATCCAACCAAAAGAAATCAGCGCACATAGGTGTTTTACTTAAAAGCACATGCTTTATGTTTTCATAGATGGGATACAACACAAAAATGAACCCTATTCTCACTTCATCTGAGCTCACACATCAGACACACAGTCCGTGTTCCTCTGGAGTGCCATTAAAACGGCTCGTCTCTGGAGCTAATGGTAAAGTTCCTGAGCATAAAATATGTATAATTACTGCTGCTGTAAACACATTATAGAACAAATATGTATAAATCCACCGCTGACAGTAATTTCCAACAAATGAATCATTTGCCTCTCTTTGGCTAAAAGTGTCATTGCCCAACGTAACTATTTGATCATACTTATAGAGAGGAGTCTAAGAGCTGAGGGTCATTCATAACCAAACTACGCGCCACGTACAACATGTCAAAGTGAGAAACTAATCACACACACACGTCATATGACAGAGTGTGTGTGTGTGTGCATGTTAATGCCTCTGCTCAGTGAAAAGACAGGCCATTGAAGTAAGAGGGTGAAAATAGCCCTGATAATAAAGGGATTCTAAGTGTCCCTGAGGCTGCATCGGCTGCCACATCTATCCTTTCTCTCCTTCTTAACCCCCCCCAACTCGTTCCTACCTCCCTCTTTCTCAGCAGATTTATTGTCCTCTGCTACTATCAGCTGGCCTGCTCAATGGGCCTAACCTTCTTAGTTTTATGCCACGGGTCAACCTAGTCACTCTAATGGTGGCTGCCAAGCACCAGTGAAGAAGTCTGGCCCATTTTATTTCCCACTCGGCTCGGGCAACAATGAATCAGGAAGAGCAATGAAGCTTTGAGGAGACAACATGTAAGGAAGGCATAAATACACAAAATGTCAAATTTGTTCTAAAAATGAGCTCAAGCCACAAAGACAAACAGTGAAGAAGAGGTTACTCTGCATGGCATTTTATTTCCCAGGGACACAATGGATATGCCACTGTAGTTCTAAATGTGGAGTCGGTAACGCACAGTAGTTTTGGCATTTTGATCAATATCTCCAGATTAAACCTTTCAGGATAATGTAAATCAAGTAATCTGAGAACTCGACCTTCTCTTGCTTCCATTTATAGCCTTGGGGAAATGGTCTGTGACAGGAGAATCTGACCAATCACAAGGGAGTTCAGTGAGAGAGGGCACTACTAATGGCGCTTTTTCCACTACACAGTTCCACTACAACTCGGCTTGACCATTATGGATAGTATGTGGTACCTGGTGCTTTTGTTGGTACCTGCTCTGATAAGGTTTGAAACGAGCTGAGCCGATACTAAAGTGTGACGTCGACAGACTGCCGGTCACTGATTGGTCAGAGAACGCTGTCACTGGAAGAGTCATGAGAATCAAACCGAACGATGCCGAACTGTAGATCCGTTTAAAGAAAAAGAAAGAAAGAAAGTACTGAACTAATCTTTTTAATGAACTGATTCTAAGTCAAGACAAGAGTCAGTACACCGAAATAAATAACTGCTTTCCTCACTAGTTTGTGTCTGTGTGTGTCGCATATAAATCAACATCATGGATGTTTTGTGCAGCCTTGCTATGACGACCCCGCCCACACTGAGGAGGTAAAACTATGTGCCTGACACCAAACCGGGTAGAGTTGAGCTGAGTCGTACTAGAACTGTATAGTGGAAAAGTGTCAAAAGTTGCTCTACGTACAGGGCTAAAAAAATAAACTTAAAATAAGAAGACTACAAGACTTGCACAACATTAAAATAGAAATGTATCTGTTCCAAATGTTAAAGGAAGACAGGAGGTGGGTGTGATCTGGTGTGCTTACATTTACATTTACAACAACAGCTTTGTAAATGTTGTAAAAAGAGTAATAATATTACGTTATACACAAAATTGCTCTTGTTGCGATTGTGTTTTTTTTTACTGGGTCAGATCATTTGTCATCTTTAGAAGTGCATCCCCGTATTTTAGAAGGTAAGTTTGAGAAACACCGTTATGAGCCAGATATGCTAACACTAACACTTGCAACTTAAGTGACAACATATAATAAACAAAATATTATTAAATTTTAAATTAGAAAATCACTGCATGCTTCTTTAAAGCTTTGTCGGCATGCTGTGCCTAGTTACGGTTGCTAAGCTATGATTGGAGAATTACCGTCTGGTATAGTCATGCTTAATTGACAAGCCTATTTATAGCACCAGTATGCACAGCACATGCTCACGTTAAGTGCATTTTTAATGAGCTTAGTTTATACCGCTGTGATGCTCTCATACTGCCTGTCAACCAGAAACAAAGAAGTCAATACGAACTTCACTGCTTCCCTTATTGCCGAACACACAAACGGTCTGAAATTAGCCGAGCTTTCCCTCCCAGAAAAACTAAAAACAGAGTGGGATTTAGGACAGTGGGAGAGGCATAATGATGAATGAAGCATGACAATGCTTCCCTAGAGTGATCTGATCTAAAAGGAGAGAAGAAGGGAGGAGAGTCGAGCGGATAAGCACAGGCTTTCAAGCAAAAGCTGCACTGCTGTGTGGACTTGGGCAAGTACACATTTCATAATGAGGCTGGGAGATTCCCTGATGTTCGGCTGCTGCATGAATAAGAAGGAGGGATTCCTGGGGATGGTCTCCTGACACTGGATCTATCCATTTCTCCTTCATCTCCTCACTTGCCTTATCGCTCAGCTCTGCATGCAGGCTTCAGGACCAACTCCTCCCTAATTATCCTCTTCTCTTCTCTCCAAACCGTTTGCTCTCTGCACTTCAGAGGACAAATTTGCACATCGAAACGAGGTCTAAATAAAATATGTTGAGCGTAGAGGAATATGTTGAAGGACTGCACAAAACTTTTCCTGCCTCTGCTGAGTGTCCACCTCCCTTGACAGGAGGACATATTATCATATACTTCTTTCTGAACTTGCTGATGAATTGGCTGAGCTTCTGTTGATGCTGCTGTAAAGACACGGCCGGAGAGAAAAAAGGGAGAAGAAAGAGAGGTGGGGGCTGACGAGCAGAGGATCAAATAGACTCTTTTCACTTCTAAAGACCTGCAGAGTGACTGCTCTCGTAAGTCGAATAAGGCAAAAAAAAAGTTTTCATTGATCACAGCCGCAGGGTGAGAACAAAGTACCTGATGTTACAACCCTCAAGTCTTAATTAAGAAGCTGGAGAAGTTGAATCGAAGTTGCACTGAACAAATATCTATTTCATGAAAAATTAAAGCTTCAGCCGGAGCCTAGAGGCTTATCTGGTAACTTTTAAGTATTAGTTAAAATAAAACAATTAGCTAACAAAACATGCGCAGTATTATTCTGATTATTATCACGACAAGGCGTGCTGATGAGAACGAGTGCAGTCGTTGGGTCTCTCGGATGCCAGGAGCAGGCCTTTAGATCAAGCAGCGGCTCTGAGTTTGATGCAACACAAGTGAAACACCCAGCATCGGCAGAGTATGTACTGTACATGCAGGAAAGACGATGAATATGGAGGAGAAACGTTGTGTCTCAAAACCTTCCGTTATTTCTTAACCTGGAACAATCTACTGCATGTTTGCGTGTATATTATTTCTTGCTGATTGCAGGCCAGTTATTGCTGGTTATGTCTTCTCATAAGTGTTGGAACGTGATTCCAATATCAATAACCAGCTGTGTAAAATGAGTTTGCATGTGTTGCTGGAGAGAGAGAGAGAGAGAGAGAGAATAAATCACACCTTGTGTTTATTTTGTAGTCCACAAAAGCTTTGTAAATGTTCCCAGTGAGGCTCATAAACGCTCAGGCTATGAAAAGTACATTAAAAGTGTTGATGATACTTCATGAAGTTGCAAATCCCTGAATACAAATTTGTATCTTCACGAGCCAAAGGGCAGTCACAGGTCAGAGCAGCTAAAAATTCGCCTCAAGCGTCATTCATTGTAATACTGTACACTTTCCTCCACTTTCAATATTCTACACTGACATCAGTTACACAAATATTTTCAACTGCTCGCTAAATGTGTCCTCGAAAAAACAAATCCAGCGCACAGTCGGGATGTGATGTTAGTCGTGATTAATTTCTGTTATGAGGACTCAAAGAAGATCTAACGACAACCGGAATTAATAGCTTCCACGTCTTTTTGTGTGTTTTTTTTTGGCTGCATTGTGTATTTGTTCATTTTCTGAGCACATTTATGCCAGAGGGGGAAGTTGGGGAAAAAAAGACAATTTACTGTATGCATGCTGTGAAAGTTAGTTTTAGGGCAGAACACTGAGATGTGTCTGAGCATTCTACTGGAGTGACACATCCTAATGTTTACTTCCTGCTGAGAATATGCAAATAAAACAAAACTTCATTATACCGCATGCATAAAAACCTCGACATATCCGAGCCATTGTTTTGTATATTTAGTGCAGAGACTGTCACTGAGCTATGCCATCTGTGCTGCTGTACCACAGAGATGCACCCACCGGATATGTATTCAGAAAAGGCTGAAGGACAAATAACAAGGTTGTGGGTCAACTGCTAAAAAGCCTTATGACATTTTTTAACAAACCTGAGCACAGCCCACCTAACCTGTCGGTGTGATTTAAAACCACGTCTGGTTTGCAGGAGGTTACTCTTTTTACTGCGGCAGAATTGCACATAACCTTTTCCAGGAGGCAGCTGGAATATTGACGACCAGCCTGCTGTGATAGACATTTAGATAGACAGAAGTAAAGGAATACATCAACACGTCATCCTGTAATTAGCTGGACTTTCTAACTCTACCTTCTCCTCTCTCCGCTCTCATTTCATCACATTCAAACTTAAATATACGTTAAAGCAGCCAGGTTACTGCTCATTTAAACAGATTGTCTGCTTTTCACAGTGCACAACCACACAAGCAGTCTATAGAGAGCGTCTATTTCTATAACGCAGCAGCTGGCGGACTCTCCCATACAGAGCAGAGGGTCATTAAATGAACAGACCTCTGCGACTGGAGACATATTTACATGCTGCATGTGTTCCATGGCAGTTTAAGTTTGCACTGTAACATTTAACCTGGATAGCTACTACGGGTTCACAGTGAGGGTTTCTGTTAGATTATACCACATTCCCTACACTAATACCTTCATCTGTAAAAAGCCCAGATTTAGGAGCAGCACAGCTCCAGGCAGCAGACAGGCAATTTACTCCGCTATCTCTCCCTCCTACCAGCTCTTTATCTCAAGGCCTTAAGCTGTCATCTTTACTTTCTCCTCCCATCTCTGTCTTTTACCCCATTTCTCTCTACCTTTTTATCACGGCACTCTCTTCAGACCTTCACCAGCCAGGGTGTTACAGATGAGCGTTCATGTGGCACAGTATGGAAGACTGCGGATGAGTTATACAGAGTCGCAGAGCTCTCAGACAGAGCATGGATAGAGGGAATTGCAAACTGCTTCCCCGGTGTCTGGTTTTCTAAAGCAGTGGTTTTAGGAGTCAGACAGTCTGACCTATACTGTTCCACCATTTCACAACCATTATTAATTATCTACTGTATCAGCTAATCAATGACAACTGAGATTAAATATGACTTGTTCAATTCTTCCTGTGAAACAATGTGTCTTGATTTCTTCGTTTTCACTTAACTTAATCTTAACTCATCTAACATGACCACTGCAGATCAGAAAAGTATTTTTCTTCAAATCCATGATTCAACATGCCATCTGCACAATCTGACATGCCTCACATGATATCATACAACCTGATACATGCTACTTTACAACATTTTTATTTGACCCATCGGGCACACTGGTGATACGCAGTACATTTATCCAAGTGTAGGTGTTTAGATCACAGTTAAAAGTGCAGCTGAAAGTAGCAGTCGTCGTTTCAGTTTTCATTTCGAGCAATTTCGCTGTTTATGAAGTGCAAATAATCCTCAATTGGAATAAAAGGTAAAAACACCCATTAAGGGTTCGGGTACACAACTGATGATGTGTCAGGCTGGTGGAAACATCATTATCAATGTCATCTCCAACCATACTCAAAACTCAAGTGCGATGGTGAATTCTTTGGGGGATTGAAACATCAATTCCTGGACAATCTGGAATTTGACATGTCTAATCTTTTGACTGCTTTTCATAACTATGGGCCTGCAGTGCAACACCAACATCTATATTAATTTTACCGTCACTCTGTGACTCTGCACACTGTGCAGAATAGAGTATAATTAAATTTGAAGTCTTAACAGTATAATCCGGCAGTTGAGAGAATTAGCTGAAGGCGAGGACAACGCGTTGGTTCCACTGACAGCTGGTCAGATGTCACATGTGTGTCAATTTCTGAGGAAGTTCAAAAATCATATCTAATAAAGGTCACTTGGGATCGCTGCCAATGAAATGACAACTAATACACACTGGCATTGCATTTTGGGGGTTTAGCATGCACAGAAGCACAGGTTAGCATGCAGCAGGGCAGCAATGTGGGAACTGTAGTAAGAGGACGTAATGCAGTTGTGTTTTCCACCACAAAAAGTCTTTCTCCATCAGGGTAATTCTGTGGGGATAGTAAAAGCTGCGGCTCCCTGTAGCATTTATCTGAGCAATTATGTGAAACCTAAATCATTCAATGTAACTGGAGGCTGGGAGAGGCAAATATCTGTCAACATAATTTATTGGTTGTCTTGTAAAAACAAGTACAACTTTTGCTTTGTATGTTTCTTTAGGTCAAAGTTAAGGTAGTAACCCTTGTCTTATGTCATCAAACCTTGGACAGGAGATGAAATTTCACTGGAATAATGGGATTTACGAGATTACACAACAGGTGAACCAAAATGCTCCATAGTCTTTTTTTTATGGAACAACATACAAGGTGAGATGACTCATTTTGTGGCCGAGCTGTTGTCGAGATTCTTCTACACATCAAAAAGACCTCCGTGGGGGGAATGCTCTTCAGGACACTACGCGTCTACGCGCTCAGTAATCAAAGCACAGCTCAGTGTGATAATGTAACCTAATGTAAAATATCAAGTGGTCATCGAGTGGAGACTAATGCAACAAACAGTGGACAAACACAACAGGGAGAGAGCACGTGGACGCTGCCACAGAATAATGTACTGACCACACCAGAGCACATACTGCTGCTGTCACCTGTTAAAGACTGCTGAGGGGGAAATGAGGACAGATGAGGACAGATGAGGACATGCAGGAAGGGGAACGAAGGACACAATAAGCATTTTGAGCAAAAACAGGTTATTGTGTCGACTCGCATGCGGTTCCTTGGGATCTATATTTAGAAGTCTCCTTCCAAAGCACATTCCCAGTCTGTTAAATCTATGTGAATTGATCTTCAATGGAAAAGCGGGGGAAGCAATGAAAGCAACTTTGGCCACAGCTTCTCTTTTAAGATCTCTTGGAGTGTCTCTCACTCCGTCTTTCTGTGTTAGTGTGTTTATGTCCGTATCTGATAAGCCAGGATGCTGTGAAAGGAGGCTTTTTCAGGTGTTTTGCAGCAGCTCCAGACATCAAGGTTTGATATTTATGGCAATGACCTTTACAGTGACCTGGTTGATCGGAATGGAAATGTCAAAGTTCACCTCGCGCAAAGGACATGACTGCAAAACTCTTTCTTTCTTAACGGACTACAGATTAAATATTCTTCAGGATGCATTTCTGCTACAGAGAGAGAGAGAGAGAGCGAAGAGATCCTTGGTTTTTAAGAAATCTCTCATACCAACATCATTTACAACATACACCAGAGTGGCCATTGAGATCAACCCTGAATATTTTAGTGTTTTCATTGCAGATTGTAGCTTGTCACAGATTAAAACATGTCGATGCTTTGTGTCTGGATTTCAGACCGAGGGGAAAAGAAAGACTCAGACAGGCAAACGGTTTCAAAATCCATATCCACAGATCTGATCAGTGACACCAGCATATTTGGCTCAATTTAAAAGGGCATTCCATGAATAGTATGAATGGAGTTGCCACAGAAGATCTCTGGTTTCCCTCTGATACACAAAAAGCCTTTTAAATAGCTCACAAAAACAGCTCCTATTGGGATGATGTGTGATCATGCAAGAAGGGACTGTGCATGCTTCCATATCTTGAGTGTGTTTCATTGGCGGAAAGAAGAGGCCAAGCAATTAAGGACCCAGTGAATGGCCCCCTCTTTCCCAACAAGCCTCTGGCTGCCTTCATCCTGGGAGCAGTTCCAATCAAGTTAACCAAACAAGACCAGCTAAAAACTAAGATTATCACTGGAACAGCAGTTTCTCTGGCTCCGTCTCCCGTCTTTGATTTCCAAAATGATTATATTCTCACTGTCATTCAGCCAAACGTTTCCTTTTCACAAATTTGGGTTTATCATGCTGCCTACAAATACTTTAAGTTGCATTTACTTTGTATAAGAACAGGCGCATCGAAAGAATACAAGGGAACGAAAACTGCCTGACGTAAAGCGGTTCTATCGTGTACAGCAGAATTATGAATATTTTAATCAAACAGAAAGCAAGTGACTCATAACTGTGGCATTGAAATGTTTCTCTTACAATAACAGCAGCAAGAGCTCCTGGGAACGGAGCTGCAATGTGCATAGTGGCCATGGATGGAACAATAGATTGTCTTACACTGTCTGGACGAGAGAGCCGATGTTTGCATAATATATTTAATGCAAAAGAAGCTGCATAAAACATAGATATATGGGCACAATTAAGATGCAGACAATCCACTGCTCTTCTGGAGAAGATAACTAATGTGCGCGCATTACAGGCCAAGAGTGATTAAACCTCTAAAACCTTTAATGTGGGGTGACTGGATCACCAAATGTTTAAGGCACATTCTCTGTGGCTCTCTCTTGCTCTTGTCCAATTCCAACTTTTTATTCTTCACCGTGTCTGTTTGCATAAATGCACAATGCAGACAGCTCTATAATTAAATTCAAAAAGTGAACTTTCATTTGAATAACAAATGAGAAATTAGAGAGGAGACACAAGACGTTTCAGAGAGAGAAAATGCGCAAGATTGTTGGAGAGTTCTTCTCACCTCAGAGACGAGATACGGACGAGGATGCATAAATTAATAGAAATCATAAAGGGGAATGATGGGTAATTAGAAGGCGGTTGTTTTTTAAGTAGTAGTTATAACTGCTGTGATGGTTGTTTTCAGTCTGTTGGCTCATCGCACAGACGCAGTCATTAGTCGTTACTCATAACTTGACCTCGCACAAAGTTTAAGGCAGCTGTCGATTCACAGCATATGTTATGCAGTTCTGCTGCACTCACACAGAGTAAGGCCCCTGTAGTATCCCACTTAACCAATCGGGTGGCGGTACAAATCTGGACGCAGGGAATAGGACACATCCCTACCACAGAAGAAGAGAACGACGTTACATGTTCCCTTGGACCCGTCAGGTTCGAGTGGCTCTGAAAGGGCCATCGGGCAGGGGAGTCCAGGTGTCAGCCCGTTCGGATGTTGCCAGATTGAGGCTCGGATGACTATCCTTGGCGACTACTTCTCCTGTTGTTGAAAAGTTTTTTCTGCTTGGTGAGCGGGGCTTAATACTCTGCACGCCCAGCCTGCGTGTTGATGACACAATTCGCGTAATTATCCCAGGGCCTTCAGAGGTTAGCAGAGCAGTTTCTGTCATGGCTACTCACCACTGTTGGTTGCACTTTGTCCAACAACACATCAGCGACAAGAACAACTATTTCCAAGAGAGTTGAACATTTCTTATTTTGCAACAGACACCACTGCGACTCTTGACGCTGCCTCATTTAAAATGAATGAGAAGCTTCTCAGCTGAGGTGCATTATTGGCCATGTTTACAGATCAGGAGGCCTGACAGTGTTGTTGTCCAGGCACATCACATAAAAATGTTTTTTTTTTGTCATTTACTGGAGCTACAAAGTAATGGATGCCTTTCCTGTTTCAGTGATAAATCCTGTTGACTCACAAATCAGCATCACCATTACTCAGCGCGCTCATTTGCATGGCGAGAAGACGTCCAGAAAAAGAACTGTGTGATGAAAATCAAGGGTAACTATATTCTTGTCGTGACACAACAAACTTCATAACTCCCATACACTTTTTAAAATATACAATCCGTCGACTCAGGATGTCTTTATTACCTCCGTCTGACATGACATCCATTTCTCCTGCGCTGAATACGGCGCAGCTTCATTGCACTGAGGCCACATGTGACCACAACTTGAGCTCTGGCATCAAGCAAACAACAGCCTACCCGGCTCAGTCTGGCAGACAGGGTGTGGGAGACGGATGGCTGATGAATCATTGATGCTCAGCACACAGATCACAAACAAAATACACAAGCGGACAAATACGTAAATGTACCAGATGCACGCAGACACGCACACAAACAGGCAAACACACATTCCCCATTAACCGTGTTTGTCTCCGTGCCATCAGTGATTCGGAGTGACAGAGACGGATGACACAGTGAGACTGAGAGGGCGATGGCTCAACAACAGGGGAGGAGAAACTAACTTTGTGTTTTTTCGGCTGCTCTTTGACTTGGAATTCCATTGCTCTTTGCAGGGTTTTTGTATCCATTTGTTCTTATTTGCTTTGCCCTTGTTTCTCCATTTTGCACTTTCAAACTGTCATAACACAAAGTTGAAGGACTACATCACATTTTGATGTTGAAACTTTACCGGGCGAACAGAACTGTGAACATAACGTTTCTGTTTGACGTATATGATGTTAGTCAGAGTGTAACGGCGTGGTCATGCACAGACGGCTCCTTTATAATCATGCTGGAGATCATAGGAGGGAGACTATGGGAAAAGGGTGATGGTGTAAAGGAGGTGTGAGGATAACAGATTGCACGTGGAGATGGATGCCGCACAGATGAAATACAACGCCATCCATCAACTGATGGCCCCTTTGACAGTCAACTCTACTGTGCATGATTTACAGACCACAATTTCCCCCCGGGAGGAGTTTACCTTGGTGTGAGTAGACGAAATATCCCACCATGTGCTTTGATTGTAAGATTTTTACAAACTACAAACTACTACTGTTAACTGCCATTTTAATTACCCATTTATGACTCATTAGCACCAGAGAAGCCTGAGGCAAAAACATCCCAGGGCAAATAAGCTCCATCATAAACAGTATATAAAACAGAAGCAGAGAATAATAATAATAATAATAATAGTAACGATGATGATGATGGCAGCTAAGACCAAGGATCACACAAGGCTACACGTTGAGGAGATTGTACGAGTTCACAGATTGTCATTCGAATGACCGGTGATCAGCACGCAGCAGTTTCAGCTGCTGTTTTCATTCCAGGTTGGCTTTGATCCATCGTAACAACCTCTGCTCTCATGTCACTGCACATTCACAGACATCCATACTGTAACACTTCAGGCCAGGGCAAAGGACCGCTGCATTATTCATACTAATGTGGTCATACGGAGTAAATGAAGCCATGAAGGGGAGGAGATAGGCCAGGGTGTGGAAGCCCTGCTCTCTCTCTCTCTCTCGTTGCCTTTCAGCAGAAATTGTTTGATCATTATCAATGACCTCTGAGTGAGATCAGTGCAGACATCAAGGTGAGACTCTCCATCTAAGGGTGAAGCCAACGTCGGAAGAGACCGAGGAACCCAGAGGGTGGACACACATGCAGCTGCACTGTTGCTTATGCCCTTCACTGGAAGACTACATACATTTTAAATCTGAAAAATTACACATTTCTTACATGCTGTTTGACATGTAGTTGTCTAGAAGCACTATCAGAACGGCTAAAATGCAATAAAGGGGCATCAGGGTTGTTTATGGGACACATAGCATTTATTTGCAGTGTCCACAGTTTGGATCTTTGCCCGAGTTACACCCCCTTTCTCCCTTCATGTCTTGTCTTTAAATATATAGTTTTAAAAACCTACATTTCCTATTTAAGCAGAGCTGAGGTTTCATGGCTACCATTCAGTAAAATAGGAAATCTCATTAAGGCAGGATGGAGGGAGGTTGTGTGATGTATATTCTGTGCCGTGTGGAGGTGGTGAAGAAAAGGATTAGCAAGCATGACGAGCTTATCCAAAGATGTGTAGCCAACACTCTGAGTCAATCCTTCCCTCGCTCTCTTGTTTGTTTCCTCGTGTTTGTTTCGTTCTGTGTGTGTTCACACTCACAATTCTGTGTCTGTGCACATTTGCTTTTCGCAGTTGATAATTTGTCCTACATGTTGTGTTATATCTGTGTGTCTGAGAGAGGATGAGTGTGTGTGTGTGGATGCAGACTGCAGAGATGTGTTTATCCGCCCGCAGGTGTTTGAGGCACTGACACCAGGCAAAGCCATTACATGGGCGCATGTCCACTGCAGGTAGACAGAGATTCTAATATCTACCAAAGTGAGAGAGAGGAAGCAGGCAGCTTCAGAGGATGTCAAACTCACTCACTCACTTACTCAGTCCTGGCTGACAAAAAGTGTTTACTGAAACCAATCTACCCGAGATGTGCATATTCCAGTGTTGGCGTAAACACAAACAGAGGGCGGAGATTTTCATCCTGCGGTTGTTTGGTGGCGTGAAAAATTATCTTAGCTTAAAACCAGTGGAAAAAAAATCATTGGATGCTTCTCAGAGGAATGCAGAGAATGAGAGTAAGAGTGGAGGGTGGGGTGGGGTTAGAGCAAACATACGAGAGTGTCGTTCAAAACGCATCAATACATGGATCACTAGTGACCCTGCAGGGGCTTCTGTGACTCATCGCTGCAGATACACTTGACACAAATGGCATATAGTGGCAGAATGCATGCAATAACTTAGCATGATGGGATCATATGAAACGTGAAGTGAATTCTACTCATGGTATGATTCCATACAGTAAGTCAATGCACACTGATGCAAATAAGCAGAAGTCTTAAAGGTTTCAGTTAAAGTTAAACACATTGTTGGAGTTAATCAACTTTGCTAATCAATATGTTTCCATGCACAGGTAAGCTGAGCTACAGTTACTGTTCAATGAACTCCTGCCCTTGTCCCAGGATACAAGCACGAGTGGGGAATGAATCGATTGACCGAAGTGTGTCAGCCTCCTCTCTGCTAGGTGGCAATAAAGTATGCCTTCTTAAAGCTTGTTTGTAGTTGGTGGTTTCTGGTTATATAGTTGGTTAGTTTTCTTACCATCCATTAATTTATCTCCTCGATATGAGGGTTGCAGGGGGCAAGGGTGTCAATCCCAGCGAGGTACATCCTGGACAGGTTCGCCAGTCAATCACATGGCCACATAGAGACAAACAAATCCACTCTCACACTCAAACCTACGGTCAATTTAGAGTGTCCAATTTGCCTAATCCCCAGATCAGCATGCATTGATTTACAAATATTCAAATCTGGGTGAGAATGGATTGGATTTATAACATTTTCAGTCAGAGTAAAATGTTTTTAACGATCTGCTTTTACCTAGATTAACACAATAATTATAATTTTTCTCTCTAATGTCATGTAAACGTACTGCATGATGCACACACTTATCCAATCAATGCAAATTATACAAAATAAAGAGTTACAGAATGAATAACCAGCACAAAAATGTACAGATTGTAAACATAAATTAAGAATATTCCATTGGAGGACACCAAAATTGGGCCTGAGCCAAACAACATCCTCTGTATTCTCCAGCAGAAAGTCTACAGAGACTTGAGACACAATGTATTAACAGACAGCAAGATCTAATGTCAACCAAAGTGCTTTTGTTGCCCCTAGTATTACAGTACTTAGTGTTGTGTACTCCTGCGAAAACTGTAATTATGCCATTTCAACATAATTGACAAAGCAATCAGAAGACAATAATCCTTGGGCCTGGAGTAAAAGGTACCTCCATAAAATGTCTTTCCACTTTGTGCTCTCGTCCTTATATATATATATGTATATATATAATAACTCCCAGACACATTTACACTGCGTGCAATCGTGCACCAGTTTGTGTATTTGTGCGAGCGTGGACTCAGGGCTTCACTTTGTTTTTTGGATGTGTGTGCCAACTGGGTATACATTCATGCATGCATACTATATGCAGCTGCTCTGTCACTTCAATATCTCTCCCATTGGCTGTCTTGGTATGAACGGCTGCTTTGATCCTTTTTGAATCAAACAGCATCACCAGTATCGCTCCCCGGCTGCTGCTGCTGCTGCTCTGAGCAAACAGCCCAAAAGACAGAGGGAGGGAAATAATCTAGGATTCTTATTGGTGGATTTGGGTGACTGGGTTCAGAGGAAATGCAGCTACCTGCTGTACGACGCTGCAGGGAATTTCAGCTTCAGAACTCTTAATAATGATAAAATGCATGCATTCATCCATCAAGCATATGCATAATTTGGGTAGCACGTTGATGCACATATCCATCATGTCATTCTCTGCAGCAGAAACAGTTTGACGGCAAATGAGAGTTGGAAGTTTGGTGGATGTTTATTGGAAAACTGACACATGATTTATTCCCAATTTTAGTGCATGAAAATCAAATGTGTCCCCTTTTCTTTCCTGCTTTGACAAACACCAGCACAATCCCACAATGTTCAATGATGACAAATGATCGACCAGTGAGTTTTATAAAAAAAATAATTCTACTGTGTACTGCTACAGTACACGGCAAACAACAGAGCTAGCAAAATATAGCACAAGTAAGGCAATAAAAATATGCAAGACCTTCCCAGGGTGCACTATGATTGTTGCAGACGAGGGCAAGAACTAAAGCAGAGAGAGAGATGGTCAGCACCAACCTGCTAATTCAGGAGCCCGGGAGGTACAGACTTAATAACATCTAAAGATTTTAAACAAATGAGATCAAACAGCGCTCCTCGCCCAGGTGGGAAATCATGACAAACAAGGTGAGCAGAGTGCAGTCAGCGCTGCAGCAAAGCAACAACTAAGCCTCATTTAAAGCACTGAAAAATGGGAGAGGAGGTGCAATGAGAAGGAGGCCGGGAGCAATGAGCCACCATTGATATGCAGCAGAGCGAGAGAGAGTGGGAGAGGAAGCAATGAGTATATGTACACAAACAGTGTACACCACCATCATCCGAGGTCCCTGAGAACTCCAGTGGTACAGGGGAAGTGGGATACTGACATTAGCATAATCCGCTAATTTTTATTCATTTACACTGGCTCTATTTTTGAAGATGCTCACTCCATGGGTGAGATATATGCTACGCACATGCAGATGATGCAAATACGAGCTTGTCAACAGTAACAAACCCTCTTTAAGGGGTTTTCATACAAAGGTGTTTTGTTTGAAATCCTGGTACTTGACATTAAAATCTTCCCACTACCATGAGTATGGTAATAATTATCAATGTTGGATTTATGCCATTGTGTAACAATTTAAACTTAACCAACCAGTTATGCAATAAAAGCATTTCAGTAACTATTAAAAATGCAGTTTAGCATTAAACTTGATTCTTTACTTGCCAATATCTGCCTCTAGTGGTGAACAGCAATAATAAAGGTAACCATCATGATGCATATGGTCCGTCAATCGCCAGCATGGTGCCAATTGCTCGCCTGTGGCACATATCCGTGCCGCGTGAGTACTAAGGGTTGTGTGAACATGTTAAATGGAATAAAATTAAAATAAACATAAAAACATCAACTAAATAAAGTGCAAGCCACATTAAAATGAGTTATATTCATTATTAATCACACATAATTATAGCTCTATAAAGAAGAGACATGTCTTATTTGAGGGTATTCTACAAATTGGGGAGATTTAAATGAGGAATGTCCTCAATCTTGCATCACAAAAAAATAACTGTAACAAACCCATTGATCCTTCTCAGCAGCTATTAAAAGTTGAATGTTAACAGCATGTGAGGGACTACAAGGGTACTGGAGGACAAAAAAGTAATATATCTCTTTCATAAAAGCGGGCTTGTGGGTTGACGATGAAGGAATGAACAACGAGTATGAAAATCCTGCAGTTCCAATATCTGCGGGACGGAGTTCAGCAGCTCAGCAGCTTCAGCAGTGTGATCTGCCCGGGGGAAGCACGAGGGCGCAAGAGACTGAGAGAAAATGTGAGCGGGTTAAAGACGGATAATTATACATGGAACATTTTAGAAAAGTTACTGTCATGGACCACAGGGACTGCAATTTATTTCATGTTTGCGAAAGACACTAAACATAATTCTTAATTAGAACGCAGGCGCACTTCATTGATCTGTCAATCACACAGTTCACAAGCCTGCACCGGCAAACGTCTCCTGATGTTTTTCTCCTTCACATGTGCAAAACCAGCTGCATGTAGCCCTGAGCCAACAGTGAAGGGAGGGGAGCATTCACCAGGGAATAGAGATTCACTGTGGACATGAACATTTCTGTTGGAGTAAATCAGTGCAGAATAGTTACTGAGAACACACGTCTTTTACTTAATAAATGTTTGTAGACGGATTAAAAAAGTCATGACCTCTGACGCCACGATTGAAACATAACATGACTTATATGCTCCTGAGCTCCAAATTAATCTGTAACAGTTATAAATCTCTTAGAGAATAAATTTGCCATGATTTTAAATATTTATCAACTGCTAACAAACCCTTTTTTTTGTACCACTTAAAGAGCGTATCTGTTATTTCTAGTGATATCTCTTGCAATTCTTATCCAAACACCACCAACGTTGGCACTGCACACACTGGCGCCCTTAGTAAGTCGCCTGCCAAGTTTAAAGCCAGTCAAGCGACCCGTTGGAGAGTAGTAGTTAGATTAACAGTCAGACGGACAAACATTCCTTGCTTTTATAGATTTACGTTGTTTTAAAAAGCAGCTACTGCACCGCTCAGTGCTTTCTCTCTTTTATGGTCTGATGGTGACCAAACTGCTGAAACTCCTTGTTTGACAGATTGTTCTGTAACCTCAGGACAATGTTACAGATACAACATCAGATCACGCTGAGAAACAACACAAGGGGAGCTAGATTCATCAGCACAGTAGTAGAGAAGAGTTGTAGGTTATCAGGAATAAACTCTACCAAAACACTCACCATCAGTCTCGAAAGGTTTTTCAAGCTAAATGAGATCTTGACCTCACAATAGAGAACAGGACAGTTGTTAGTGTTATGCCACCACAGGCTGCAGACTCAGTCAAGTCCTTTCAGTTGTTAGCTGTGACTAACATTTCCGTCTCCAACCACACAATAAAAACAACAAGAGCTTTAGCTTCTGATACATTTGCCAACTCGATGCATAAACCGATTTAGGAATCATGAGATTTTCCAGTCACTGCTGCGTGAGCGCTGTGAGCCACAAATGACTCCATTCACGTGGCAACGGCGGCCAGTTTGCTCAATCCTGGAACGGCACAAGTTACAAAAGGTATAGATCACAGAAACCACAGACTGTGCTGCCTCATTGTAACCGAGTTGTCAAGTGCAGTATGGAGTGGTGCTCACATCAGATGGGAAACTGATTCATTCAAACCCACCAAACACACACACACACACGGAGGAGGCCTGTGAGCTGGAGGCTGACCATTGAAGTCAGAGAGACATTAATGACTCGGAGTCGTAACAGCAAAATCACACTTTACAGTATCCCCACGCCTGACAGGAACCAACACACCCACGAGAGTGAACATTCGAGATTCATCCTATGTGTGTGTGTGTGTGTGTGTGTGTTAGTACTTGCATGTTGCCATGAATTGCAATGATTTATCACCTCAGTCCCTACAGAGGAAAATGCTTTCTGGCACACAAAGGTCAAACCATGGGGGGGCAGTTAAAATGCAGGCACACACACACCCAATAGGATACAGGTAGACACACTGTGAGCTTGCCTCAAGGCTGGAAAACTCAGCAGTAATTAGATTTGAAGAAAAAAAAAACCAGTGCAATAGTTAATTTCAAGCATGGTTTCTGGTTTAGGCTTAATGGGAGCAAAGTATTTAAATTGCTAACTCTGGACCACCTGGAGATGCCTGTACCAAACTCACCACTGTGGTCTGTGTGTGTATGTGTGCAAGATCCTCCATTTGCGTCTGCTGCCACGTCTGACTCTCTATAAAGTGCAAATCACCATCAAGAATTACGACCAACTGCCGGCTTCAGTGTCAGCTGGGCTTTGAGACAAGGACACGAGAGAAGGATGTCGAGAAGTGGGGACGGAAGGAGATGGAGTGATTGGTGGCTTCTCCCTGCTGCACCTGCGACTCTCATGCGTTCTTCGAGCTGAATACATGAAGCGCTTGCTGGAAGCGTGGACATGTTCAGACACACCAACACTCTGTGCTCTTTAGAAAGAAATCGTTCTTCATAAAACCCCGAGCATCTTTCATACTGTAGTACGACGGGGTATTCGAGAACAAAGTCGTCATTATTATTCAAGCTAAATCTCGGACGATCAGCTGCGACCTGCGTCAAGATGAGGAACACGGAGCATTTCGTGAAGTTCCATTTTAATCTTTTTGTCGCATCAGCACCAGATTATCTTTAGCATCAGGACACAGAGTTTGTTTGGAAGAAAGAATCACACAGACCTGGAGGAAATCATGTCTTTTGGCTCGTGGTGGTCAACTGCAAGGTTATCGCTGGTTATATTTGCATCATGCTTTTCATAATAGTAATAATAATAATACATTAGATAATGATAAAAAGAATCTCATAATATTAAGACTTTCTGCTCGTGAAATTACAACTTTATTCTCAAAAAATAAGACTTTATTGTCATAATATTAATACTTTTTTCTCATAATATTATGACTTTTTTAATATTAAGACTTTATTATCAAAAGATTCAACACAAATGTCTCTTTAGTTTGGCCGTAACACTCTCCGTCTTACATGCAAATTATAACAGCACAGCCTTATGACAAATGAGAGCATCATGGAGAGAAAAATGCATAAAAAGAAGGTTCTACGATCTATTTTTCCTTGCAGCTACTAAAACCCTAACAGAAAATGGAGCAAAGAGCAGCAAAGGACACAGAAATGTAAATGTCTTCTGAAAACTAAAAAGCCAGTGACAGTACATACACACACAGACACACACACATTTAATCTGCAGCCTGATACTGTAGGGCACATCCCTCCTGTACACTGATAAAAATACCCCCCCGCAAGGAGGACAGAAAAAGAAAACACTGAGACTCTGTGCACCTCCTATACCTGCAGGTGCTTGTCTCGCAGCAGCAGCAGGCGAGGTTCACAGAGTTTAGAACAATGGCGTTTTCTTAAACACACACAGTCTACTGCTCCTCTGGGTAAATGCTAATATATTCAAATTAATATAGAAACACATATCATCCACTCAAACCTCAAAGTCAAATTCTTGAACATGAGGTGTACAAGTCTGTTTTTCCAACGGAGAAGGAAAAACCCCAATGTGATGATTGGTGTTAATATCGTGGCAGTGGCTACAACTACATTAACTTTTGAGCGTTGATTAGATTCAAAAATAAATAAATAAAATAAATAAAGTGTCACTGGTCAGACAATGTCAGCTGAGGAGACGGTCTCTATATCATCCTCATGCAGCTCAGATACGTGACCACGTTTGTCCTTCAAACCACCTCAGAATGTGGATCTTGTGATCGGATCTGAGGACACGTTCAGGGCCGGACTGTACTGTAGGGTGATCTGTCTGTGATCAGAGTCCACGCTGTCGGCCCTCTTATTAAACATCAGCTTTTATTCTTTTCGTCCACAATAACGTTATTTATTGAAGCCGTCGGTACGTGATGAGGATTTTAACAAATAAGATATAAAGAAGGTCTTTCAAAAAGAAAATAGTGGACCTTAGCTTTAATATGGGGACAAGTGAAAGGGACAGAAGCAACCAGACAGACGTGAGTAAAGGGGTTTTATTTCTGAATAGTTGTGGGCCCTATTTTTCCCTCATTTCATTACAGCAATAACCTTTGTGAACAAAAAAGTAGCAGGAGATTAATTCAACAATGTTAATCAGTTCAATCCATAAAGAGTCCATAACATATTGAGTGTTATATTATGTCGTATGTGGAATACACATCTAAGCTGATGTGCACTTAGTTAAATTGTAACCATATAAACGGAGGACTTATATGAGACTAGAACTGGCTGTAAATGATGGTGATCACTACCTGGATTATCCTTTCGACTGAACATCCTGCTCTGTGTCTGACAATCTGCTGATGCCACAGATCCTCTAAATGCTCACGTGTACAAAAAAAACCAAAACAAAAGCGAAGAGTCTGAGAAAGCGACGGGAGCTGCTGCTCGTGACAGTCAACGGATGTGACATCCATGCGATATCTGCAAACGCGAGTGCGTCTGTGAGCTTGCGCGCAAAACGTACCGCCACCTACATTTCACAGTGCAAGTACACGCTTGTTTGCAAGCGTCCTCGTGCCCCCGAGCCAGCCACCTTCTGTTTGGCCTTTAGAAGACGGCAGCAGCAGCATCATCAGGACCACATAATTAAAAGGGGTTTGTTTGTGTGCAGCTGTCTGTCAGCTGTGGTAGTTACACCGCCATGCGAGTGTGAGAGATGACCTAGGCTCAGACTGTTAATGTCACAGCTGCGGCTGCAGTGTTTGTGTTTGTGCGTTTGAAGGCCATTCGTCACACAAGAGCAATAACATACCTCCATGTGTGAAAAATTAAAGCTGCATTTGATCTCCATGAACAGAAATGACGCAACATTGTTCGTATGCCTTCACGTGGAAACAGGCTCAGAGGAGCAATACTAACAGACCTGAGTGTGAGTATGCAGCAGCAGCAGCAGTGCAGGGATGGACGGGGGCAAGAAGTGATTATCCCTTAAATTGCTGAATGACTGTTTTTTTTTCTTCTAGTAGAATTGACTATATGCTGCCCATTTCCGGCAAGCTGTCAGCCAAATATGCAGAGATATTCTTACAGCCGGTGTCTGCACAAGAATATTAAGCGACAAATTATAGAATTTCGAGGGGGCTGTGCACAGAGGGATGCAGCAGTGCTCAGCAGAAATTAAAACGCCCTTTTTACATTAGGCCATATTGAATCGCTCAGGGTTAACTACTGCAACAACTACTAAAAGACAACGTCAGGGTTTTTTTTTTTTAATCAACATCAGACGTTTTGATGCACTAAGGTTACTTTACAAGGTTTTCCCTTAACCCTTTAACATAGAGCGTGTCGCAGATGACACATTTGCGCAAACACACATTTGCTTTGCACTTCAAAGCAAATGTGTGGTTATTACGGTACTGTCACTCACGCTGTTGCAGGAAGCTGACAAATCAGGGTATTTCTCACCAGAGAGGAGAGAGATGGAAAAACGCCTGTGCATAGTTTCTATTTTTTGTCCTGTTTTTGGACATTGAGACACAAACAAATGTTATTTTAAAATGTTTCATACTGTTGCAATTTCAAATTTAACACGCAACATCTGGTGTTTGTGCACAACTTCGGTAGTTTTTCCTCAAAAAAACTTTTTCTTCATTCTAAATCATTAATACACTACTTAATTACTAAATAACTACCAAATATTGAAATTTATTGTGGAAAAATAACTTTTTTGGTAAAAATAAGCAAAAGAAAGACGGACATTTTGAGGCTTAGGTGTTAAACGGTTAAAGACAACTGGCCAGAAGTTAAGGAGCTGGCTTATATTTGAGCAAAGTTGTAAGTGCATACTATCCATTCACTTCTGAAACTTTAATGTGAGGGCTTATTTGTGTTTTCAGTCATACTCCAACCTGTTTGCAGGTGTCTCCCTCTGCTACCTTAATGTTGCCTCCATCTGTGTTGATATAAAAATAAATGTAAGGGAGTGACTACTCTAAATATTACTATGCTGAGAGGCGCTGATAAATGTAATCAGAATTACATGAACTCATTTGACAATGGTCATATCAATATTAAAATAAAATACATTTAACTGAATTAAAATTGTGTTTTCTGCATGAAATTGAGATTCCATGTGCACGATGTCTATGCAGTTTGTTTGCATATAAACCTAGTTAAGTATTTTCTGCAGCAGATGCCATAATCTCCTCGCAGTCATACATTAGGATGAGAGTATGAAAGCAGTAAAGAGGTCAGGACAGTTTGTCACTTTGGCGTATTGCTCTTTCTGTGCATGCACATATCTACACGTGCACACACACACACACACAGTGTACATACAATAGCCTGAGGACTATATAGGGAGGCAACCGTCAATCCATTTCCACAGATTAAGCACAGAGAGGTGCGGTGGCTCGAATGTAAATGTGGAATGTGGAAAATTGAGACTTCATCAGGTTGAGAGTGGGGTGAGGTGTGTATATGGTATATGTGTGGGGGGCGGGGGGTTGACTACGAGAGAGGTAGAGCTGGAATATAAAGAAGGATTGGACGAGGAAAACAAAAAGACAGAGGCAGGAAGACAAGACAAGTGGAAACATAAACGCAGCTAAAGAAAACATTGAGATTACAGAGTGAACACAAGAAACGTACTGCATGTCATTTCTATTGTCAGATAACTGGGACAGGTTCTCTCCTCCTCTGCCATTCCCTGTTCAATACACCCCCCCCCCCCCCACACACACACACACACACACACACACCCCCTTTCTCTTTTGACCTTCATCTTCCTTCATCTTTTTCTCTCCTGCTCCCCTTTAACATTCTTTGCACTGCTTCGGCTGTGGAGCCAAAATGGGGGAGAAATATTACTTTTCAGTTTCTGCCAAATTGTTCTGACTGCTATGGTCAGCTAAATGTAGGATTCAACTCTATTATGGTATGTGTTAACAAAGAGCAGAGGTTGTGGAGCATAGTCCATGGAAATTGTCTTGCTGGTCCTACTCACTCAAGCTGTGTTGGGTGCATGTGTCATTGCATATGTATGTGTTTTACAGGACGGGAGAATAGAGCTGCAAGTAACAATTATTTTCATAATCGATTAATCTGTCAATTAGTTTCTCGATTAATCGCTTGGTCCATAAAATATGAGAAAACCTTAAAAAATGTTGATCGGTGTTCATCAAACCTGGAAATGATGACGTTTTCAAATGTCTTGTTTTGTCCACAAACCAAAATGATTAACTTTTAATGATTTTTTTGTTATCCAGAGCAAAGAAATGAAGAAAATATTCACATTGAAGAAGCTTAAACAATGGAAATCTTGTTTTAATCATGAAAAAAGCTTCAAACCGATTAATTGATTATCATTAATTTAGTAATCGATTAGTAATTGATACATCGATTCATCGTTTCAGCTCTACTGGAGAAGTGTTTCGACAAAGCGGCTATATCGTTAAGTATTCTCTCTTCTCATAAGATCAACATTGAGACACAGCATCATGGTTATGTTCACTAACAAAGCCCTCAATGGAGTCTCAAGTACAGCTGCTTCTCATGAATGTAATTAGCCATCACATAATCAATGTTTGTGCCTTGATGAAAATACACACACTCACACTCACTCACTCATATATTCTTATGTGCGTCCATCCCAGACATGAGTGGTTGACTTCAGTCTCCGAGGTTGTCCTTGTGCGTGATGATTACAAAATCTGCTTTCCCCTGAATGCGTCACACGTGTGAGCAGCGCGGTCGTGACGGACAGCCGGTGAGACCATTTGGTGTTTTTGTTCTCTAATGATATGACATTGCATTAAGACTTGCTCAGAAACGGTTCAAAAAAATGGCACAAAGGAAACCGACACACACGAGAAGAAGATGATGTGGTATGAGAATTGTCTCCAGCTTGAAATGTTCCCAATTGTGATTTCACTTCATGTATTCTCCACCACAAGGCCATTAACGAGAAAAAGATGTGCGGCACAAAGACTCCTCTCTAAATAGAACTGCATTCCTCCCGACTGAAGTTATTTCCCAACAATTAGGCATCCAGCAATTATGCACTCCAGCTATTGCATTTATTTTATCTTCAAAAATAATTCTCGTGCGGAAGCTGTATGTAACAATCATTCCAAAGGACACGACTCCACCAAGAGAGATAGAAATTCATGCTAAACCCAGAGTCGGCTCTGTTTAATACACTAATGAAAAGTGATGTATTTAAACATGGCTGCTATTCAGCAGTATAGTGACACCAGGCCCATCTGTGACTCAGTCTAAACCCCTAATGAGAACATTACAGAGCCCCAGGCAGAGATACACACAGGCGAAGAAGTGGAGGGATGGGCGAGCAGAGGAGAGGGGATGATCGATGCAAACCTCGCTACCTCTGTTGACTGCCATCATCCCTTTTCTCCCTCCTCCTCCGACTCTCCACACTTTCTCCCGCTCCCACACCTCCCACCTCCTCCCCACTCCTGTCTCCTCACCAGGACTCAAGGCAGCGGGTCTAACTCAAAACAACATGCAGCGAAAATCAATGACAGACAGAAAGAGAGAAAGACTAGTGGTGGGTGATGGGGGGAAAAAACAAGGCCAAGTGGTGGGGACACATTTTTGAACTGCTATGTCAGTCCTGTGTTTGCCTCCATTCACACCTGCATTTTCATCTTTCCCGTGAAGTTGCATTAAATATCACACCAAAGCAAAGAAATTGACCTGCCGAGTATTGTACTATCATTTTGGGAATCCATAAGCTTTTAAAAGCAGAAGCTCTGGTGTGGGAAACTAATATTTGCATATCCAAGATTCAAATCTGTCAATTAATTGAGTCATTAATCCTCAAACACTCCAGTACCACAGTATTTAAAACACTCCACACTCGCTGGTCAGACAGAGAAAGCTTAATATTCATCCAACGGTGAGTCGGGAGCACTAGAACAATTCCCAGGGCTTTGGACAGACATGCATGCATAAGCAGCCTGAGCAGACACACGCATGTATGCACACACAACAGAGCTCTAGCACATTCCCCTGCCTCTTCCACTTCCCGGATTGTATTCTCTCATTCTACAAATCATAGATGTAACGCTCTCATATTCTTAAAATGGTAATGTTTACTTTTGAAGCAGACATGTGTCCAGGGGACTCGAAAACAAGCAGGTTGAAATAAAAAAAATATCAAGTAAACAAACATTTCCCAAAGGTGCTTGGAGAAAATAAAAACTGGCACATGCTTTATTATTTATCTTCCCTTCACTCGTGTATATACTGTATATGTTCCCTCAATTTCTTCCCATCCTCTGTACGCCCTTTTCATTACTGCCTCCTCTTATTGGACCCATATCTTCTCCCTCCTTTGCTGTGCAGCCAGCATCGATCCTAAAAAGTCAGGGAAAACGAGTTGGAATCCTTAAAAACACCCGTCGGTACATTCATCCTCGCAGCATTGACTCTGTCAAAGTCACCCATTCACTCTTTTCCCCTCACATCTGTCTCCTCCGGTCTACTCCCCACACACTGCTCTCAATTTCTTCCCATCCCTTCTTTCCACCCATTTTTTATTTCCCTCCCCGGGCGGCAACTAACGACAGTTCTCATCATGGATTGATCTGCCGATTATTTTCTCAATGAATCGAGCAATCGTCTGGTCCATTAAATGTTGAATAATGTTAATCAGTGTCTCCCAAACCTAGAAATAACAGTGTCCACAAACCGAAATGATTCAGTTTGAATGATTTTGTTGTTATATAGAGCAAAGAAGCCAGAGAACATTCACATTTAAGAAGCTGAAAAATCACAAAACTTGTTTTAAATACAAAAAAAACCATCGATATATAAAATGTTGAATTTAGTAACTGATTATTTTCCTTCAATCAACCAATTCACAGTTTCTACTGTATCTCCCGTCCCCATTCATTCCTCTATTACTACACTTGTCTCCCAACTGTGTGTGAGTGTGTGTGTGTGTGTGTGAGTGAGTATGTGTGTGAAAACACTAACCTGCCCTTCTGGCACGCGGAGCAGAGCCAGGCTTTGTCCCTCTTGTCGTAGGCGCAGCAGTTCTTGCAGACGTTGTACTGACAGTCCAGGCACTGACGCTTGGGGTTGAGCAGAAAGGTGAAGGGCGCGCAGCAGCGGATACAGCAGTGCTCGTTGAAACGGTGCTGCTTGGAGAGGATGGAGCATCTGCTGCCCTCCTCCGCCAGCTCCTGCTTCATCTCACTGAAAGAGGGGGGGGAGAGAGAGAGAGGGAGAGAGAGGGAGAGAGAGAGAGGGAGAAGTCAGGGGAAGGAGGGGGAGGCAGAGCGGAATGCTGGGAGGACCTGTCCATGCCTTGTTTGCCCACATCAGTCACAACACAGCCGAGGAAGAGGACGGCGTGCACTTCTCATCTCCCGCGTCTTCCACCGAAAACACATTCATTCTTCATTATGGGGAGGAGTATAACGACTAAAAATTGACATAAGCGGGGTAAAGTTAAAGGTCAAACGCAGTGTCCAGCAGAGCTGTTTGGGCTCCAGTCCAAAAACGACAGTTTAAAGCTCCCACAGTGAGGGAGGACGACAGAGCAGCGCGGTCTGGATGATTCCATCGCCTCGGAGAACGATGTGAATATGCAGACTCTGTTGAAGAGGGGGGAAATATTGTATGGCTGTAAGCACTGTTTGCTTTCTGTTTCTACTTTGATCAGTCACGTTGAGCTTCAGTTGCCCGCAGGTAAACTGTCTGTATGGAAAGTATAAATATAGACAGAAGTAGAATTGAAATGCATGAAAGCTGATAATATACAGTATATGAGCCAAAGCTTGCAAGGAAAGGAAAAACATCTTTACTCCAGTCTTATCTTGCTCGCTGGACTGTGAACAAAATAAGACGAGTTTATTGTCTGTGTAAAAGACGGACGACGCTGTTAATCGCTGTGTTTTAACAGTAAAGCAGCGGTCCTATCCGTAGCATTTATTGACATAAATTATGTATATGGGTTTTATCTGTTGGATTTGTGCTGACCGGGCCTAAAACCACGTCATGTTCTGCACTGATACCACGTTTGCTATGCTTTAAAGTGAGGTACAATGAAGGGGGGAAAACCCTTTTAAACACATTTATTCACGTTCGCAGTTGTGGTTCCGCGCTGATCGAACCGTTGTTGCTGTGGAGGGTGTGAAAGTGAGTTCGGCTCAAATGGGCAGTGTGTTAATAATTTAGGGCGCTCATTTGTACGCTACACACACAGCCACAGTGCAGCCTAAAGAAACACACATTAGATGCCATGTGTGGTAAACGCAGGTGACCTCAACTCAAACGTGTCTGAGGGTGTGTGCTGTATTCCTATGTTCAACAAAATTAAAATGCATCGCAGTACAACATGCTGAACGCTGTATATTGCAAAAGCCCTGTGTGTAATGTGTGTACGTGCTGTTGTGGAGCTGAGGGTGAGGGGGGCATCACAATCTCCCACTTCGCCTAAAGTTATTAACGTTGCTCCTCAAGCAGATCCACTGCTGCTTCACTGATTGCTTTTCATATGCATCATTAGATGCGGCATATTATCAAGATGAACAAACCATTCCATACTCATTGTCACGTGAGTGTGTGTGCAAGCACGTGTTAGGGGTTGAAGGGCAGAAATATGCATATTCACAAATATATGCCAGCCTGATCTGAAAAGTGCATTCATTTGCATGCAAGGCTGTTCTGTAGCCGCTGGGAAATGGTGGCCTTCGGTCAAATGTATTTAAATAAAATAACCTCTCTTTTTATTCAAGCTGCAGCATCTGTTTCCAAAAAAAGACCTGAAACAAATACTGTATGCAAAACAGAGCAATGTACACATGCTCAGTGGACGGCACATTTATCTGTGACTTCAGGATCCACCCTTTTCCCCTCTCTGTGTGTGTGATTCGGTTTTAATGAACAGCCCGGTTAGACAATGGCTCACTCCAGCCATTTAATTAAACACACAGTTATATCCACAGACAACGGTGGCTCCTCATGCCCGATGTCCCCTCTAATTAACTCACATCTCCGCTATTGACGGACAGAGTGTCTGCACATACACCTGCGGCGTCCTGCGGGGAAATTAGCCCACAGGAAATATCACGAGTTGCTCTACTCTCAAGAGGTAATGTGGTTTTTCCCATTACATGAATGTGCAGTGTTAACAAGCCTTTATATGGTTAAGTCGGACTGAGTTAAAATCAATAGAGAATACAAAACTTTAACTGCATATTTTCATATTTCTCGTATTCCTCATTCTACATCCACTTCTGCATTAGTGTATTTTTTATCCTCATATGTTTCTAATGCTTATTTTAGTATTTTATTCCAGTAGTTTTTGTATTTTGTTACTTCTGACCCATTTGCTGCCGGAACGAGTGAATTTCCCCAGCGTGGAATCAATAAAGTCTAATCTAATCATATTCAATCATAACTAATCAGAGTTAGTGTGGTAAAATCTTTGCAGTGTGTAACTTAATGCCACATTAAGATCAGCGACTAAGAGGAGGACAGGCAAGGTCAAATATTTCTACGTGGCTGACAAAAGTGCATACAAACGTTACATGAAACATCTACAGTGAAGAAAAAATAGCTCAGCTGCTGATGAGGAGCATATACGACGATCAAAGGCTTCACGAATGACTATGAAATTAAAATTATTGAATAATTATACAGCGGGGGAGCAGCAGCAGCAGCAGCCTCACTCACACACCTTGCTATTGATATAACCCTGCAAAGCATTGCTGCTGTGGAGAACCTGGTTATCAGGTAATTGAAATAACGAATGTGAGCGACTTCATATTCATGTTCTCACTGCAACAAGATTAACCTCCAAATTAAACCAATTTTTTCTGATTCCCGTGAACTGTAATTGAGTAGTTTGATGATGATGATGTCTTTTAATGAATTATTTCATAATTCTGTTGCTTGAACTGCAGAAATGATCTACACCAATGGATTCAAATGACTCATTATGTCAGATTAACATTTAATGTCGATTACAATTACCATTGTCATTGCAACTAGACACAATTAGATTTATAAGAAACGGAGAAAAGCAGCAAATACTCACACTGTTCAAGCTGGAAATGCAGACTGGCACATATTTGAAAATTATAAAAAAGAGAATTAAATGTCAAAATGGTTGCACACGCTAACTTTGTACTGACTAATTAATTAATTGGTATAATTCCAGCTTCGGATTTGACCATTTTGTCATCGAATCATGGAACATTAGTAAGTTACAAATATTTTCTGTTCAGAATTCCTATATACAACAATTTGTTTCAACAACAATGGCAGATGACAAAATTGGGACAAAGCTTTATTTTCCCCAGTGATCAAAGCCAGTTTTCTCTCTCCTGTGTCGCCACTAATGCTTCACAATAACACGGTGTCAGGTTGACTCCAAAATAAAGGCTTTTAAAAACCTTAAAAACAGGCTCCAGGGGCCACATATTTAGCCTCGATACAAAATCTATCAGACCATTGATTACTCGAGTCTGGTATTAATGCCAGACTGATCTATTGGTGCAGCTCTGGATAAATTATACGCCGTGCACTCAAAGGACGGTATACTCAAAGTTTACAAGAAAACAAACTCTTCAATTAAAAACTATTGATAATGCAAATGACTCACTGCAGTGTATATGAACTGAGGGTTTAAGAGGGGCGAAAAGCAGAGTCAGCTAAAACCACTTTATTTTGTAATTTAACAACAGGACAACGGAACAATATCTGGATTTAATGATGTGCAATGTATTTCTGAAAGCCTGTCAAATATTAAATATCGTTCATGCTGGAGATCTATTAACCCCCCCCCACCCCCACCCACAATTCTCCTGCTGTTGACGCAGGCTGAGTCCTGTTTTTGAGTGAAGTAGAATTATATTACAGCCAGATTTGTAATCAAAATAAACTTGTTTTGAGGTCCAGTTGCAGCCATGGCTTCACAAGGAAAAACAAGTGCAGTTTTATTTTTTAAATTGATGTATTACTCACAGCTTTCAAAACCAATATACTGTACACTACTAGGCAGTGTATGTAGGTTCATGAGACCTAGTTTGGCATTTGTAGTAAATCTAGTTATTTGAATACACACGGCAATATAGATTTTTTAAATTGTGACTTCAAATTCTACCAAAGTCATTTTTTAGTAAGATACTTGTACTTATACTTGTACTTGTACTATAGAAGACTGCAAATAACCCCAGAGTAGTATATGAAACTAGCTATTGAAAAATATTGAGGGTCAATTAAAGTGCCATACAAGATTTTCATAAAAATAGAGAATTATTATACGTTGTGGCAACATCAACACACCATACAGCTGAGGAGAGGATCTTAGAAAGAGCACACGATATAAGCAGACAACAACAGCATCTACTGTTTACCAGTACACCAGTAATGTATACAGAACAGAGGAATTTATTACCTCTTTAGGACCTTTTCTGGTTTAACACTGACCTCGTCAGGACCACAAGGCCTCATGTCTTAATGAGGCAGGATCTTATTTCTGAAGAACTGGTTAAGTTTAGGGCCAAGGTTAGGGTTAGATATTAAGTGGTTATGGTTAAGAAGAAGAAGAAGAAGTGCAAACCCGCGTGTGTGTTGAGTGTCTCTGTGATTGCATTTATTTATCTGGGTCGATGTGCATTTTCAAGTGTACAGTAGCTAAATGCACTTAGGTAATTGTGAATTGATTGTGGGCTTTCCAAGTGCTTAAGGTACTTTTACTTGAACGTGTTAAGATCTTGCCTTCCCACATGTGTGTAGATAAGAGTGTGGGTGTGTCAGTTAAATCTGCTGTTCTTCAATCTGATTTAATATATTATCGTGGCTTGTTTGGTGTGTATGCATTTATATCGTCTCTGTTTGTATTGAAATGTATTCAGTTTTTTTTCCTCAAGAGAGAGAAAAAAAAAAGAAATTAAAAAGAGATTAAGAAATTATGGCTCAACTGATGCACAAATTTGCATTTGAGCCCCAGCTGGGTGCAGACAAGTGCCATAGTCATCCGGCTTAAACAACAACATCCAACAGAGAGCGGAGAGCCCGACTGTAGACAACCTCAACCCTCTTTCTCCTCTGCAATGCAGTGGCAGCCTGGGAACTGGGTCATAAATTTCCAGGTAAAGTGTTTCTGATGCTCTGATAACTAAGCTGTTGATTGAGTCACAGGTGTGGGGAGGCTGATGATATTCCTCTCATTAGCATAAAATACTGCTAAAGATAATAAATTAGTATTAATAGTGATAAAATAAACTGAGAAAGGCTCCATGCTGTTGCAGAAGTTAGCAGTGTTGTCTCACAGCAAGAGGGTTCTGGATTTGTTTTCCAAGTTTCTGTGATATTTACCCCATGCCAGCATGCAGGTATAGGTTTAGTGGGGACTCTGAGAGGGTATCAAGGATGTACTATTCCCCCCGCGCCACAGACTTTGGTCAGAAAATCACAGCAAGTGTCTCTGTGATGACAGATGAGACGGTTGGTAAATTTCCCCGACCAGTGCTCTATCTGAAGACAGCTCAAGAAGATGAATGATTAAAAAGGAGATACATAATCATCAAAGCATGTCCACTGTGGTTTACATCCAGAGGATCCCTCCACTCTGTACACTGCAGGTTATTGACTTCAACATCGGGTTCACTTTGATTTAATAATGACCCGACCGAAAGAGCAGGGTCAGTCAGATTTGAGGATTAATGACACATCATTCTGAATTACCGTGCGCACATTCATCAGCAAACACACAAAACAACATCTGCAATTAAAACCATGAAAGCTCAAAACCAGTAGGCAGTAAAGAGACCGAGATTCCCTTCAGCGATCAATAAATTAATTACAGATAGCCCGTGGTCTTTACGCTTTGGTGTATTATGTGAACATTTGCTCATTAGAAGAAAGCTCAGAGTGCAACTGAGGCTGATGGGAATTACGTTAGTTTTTAAAGATGTTGAAAATAATTAGGCGCTAAAATCGGGAGAATTAGAATTGTCTAAATTATTCAAATTCAGGGAGTGAATCAAAATCAAAATCAATGTCATCCATCTAATAGTTGTTTTTACATAAGTTTCATCCATTTCTAGAGGAAAGGTCACGCAAGTGTATTACAGTTTTTGGTATCAACATTGCTATAACAGCTACTGTCTAAAATGTCTATATTTCACAGGTATAAAACTCAAATTTGAAAACAAACACAACACAAACCTCTTTGTATTTCGAAGAGGACTATCCAATTTAAAACATACATTATCAATCATGTTCATTTTTCAGCGGAGGCCTTGGTGTGATTTATTCATGGGCTGCACGAATAAAAAGAAAACAGTCTGGCTGTCTTTTCTCACGGCACTATGTCTTTTTTTTCCCCATTTCTATTCTTTAAACTTCTCGCATCTCATTCTGCAGGTGGTGTATGTGAGACGCAGAAGAGGGTGACGTGAGGCTGCCATCAGTTGAAGCTCTGCCTCCTTTCTTAGTTTACTCAGTTTTTACTTTCACACTAAAATTGGTGGGTATACCGGGGATTTGTGAACGCGGGTGAACCCACTTAAACGGAGTATTAACACAGTGGTTGTTCTGTTCTGTGGTGTGTTTTTCCACTGTGTCAAACCTCTGGTTGTTTTTTGTTTTTGACCAGTGGGAATGGGTTATGACGTCCTGATGCGGAGGAGGATGCATGTGGAGGATAAAGTGGTGAGAAGATGGATGGATGAACTTACGGACCAACTATACAGTATGTGTGAGTCTGTGTGCATGTGGAGATTTTCCACAGCATCACCAAGCGCACATACAGACCCACTCCGTCTCTTCACACGCATCACGTCCGCCCTGCAGGCTTTTCCAACCCATTGAGCTAAGAGGCATGTTAGTAAACACACACATCGTCTACATAATGCAGGTTTGCAACCATGAGCGGATGACCGCAGACATGCACACACATATTAAAGACACATGGGCGCACTGGACTATCCCGTGATAGAAGGTGAACTCCCGATGCGAAAACTTGGGCTCGGTCTATTTTGATGAATGCCAGAGTAAAGGCGGCAGAAGAGGAGGATTATTAGATTTTTCAACTGATTCACTTCACCTAACATGATATAAAGTAAGTGCATATGCCATTTAACTCCACGTTAAGATGAATTGATTTATCTGTGGAGCATTCATGACAGTATTCTCACACAGGTGACACGTTCCACTTTGAGAAAGTCACTCACTTCAGAAACTCAAGAGGTAACGATGTTTATGCAGCTGCAGCATGAGTGTTAATATTTATATGACCAGTATGACTTTTTTAATGCCAGCTTTGCTTTATAGCAAAGTCAAAGCAATTATTAAAGGATATATGAATCAATTACAAACAGCTTCCAGGAAGAGCAGTGGTTTAAGATAATGCCACACTCATTTTTCAATCTTCTAACTTCAGTCTTCTACCCTGCTTTATACTTTTAAAAATGTAACACCCTCGGTCCAAGGCTGTCAGTGCACATGTCTGTGTCTTATACACTCTCTAACTGTATCTACTCCACTGAGCTCCAAACACAGCGTCCTAAGCTTCTTTATTCTTCCTTTTACCCATCTCCTCTCCTCTGTGTGAACCTCTGAGCTGAAACAAAGCCACGGGGCGATGGGGCATTTGCTCTGAGATAACTTTGGCTGGCGACAATTATCCAACAGGGCAATAATGAACCCTCACTTTGGGAAACTGTCCAAGTCAAATGTGTGTGCTCTACACTGATAGCATTTCCACTCAGAATACTCAGCTTGCATTGCAACTCTGTGGAAAAAATTGCAGGAGAATGACATGGATATTGTCTGTCTCCCAAAGGTGATTATTGACCAACCAGCGGAAAAAAGCCATTTGTATTCAATTTGATCTTCTTTTCTCTGAGGTGCAGCAATACACTGGATTAAAGAGAGGAGACAACAGGACTTTGGCGTTGATATGACAAAGTTCAGTGTTAAGAAGCCAGATGCATTCACCCATACTTCTGAAGTAGAAGAAGTTAAGGTCAAAAAGCAAATAAAGCCAGCTTGCAGGATATTTATTAACCATGTTGCTTATCCATTTAGGGTTACACCATGACCTCCATGTATCATAGAGAGGTTCACTGTTCTTTCATTGGGCTGAAAAATAAACAACCATTCATGCTCCCACTCACTTCTATGAGCAATATAGAGTAGTGCCGTCACTCTTTATCCAAAATTGGGATAACTGTGAGGCCCAGAAGCACAGCAGACTGTCTGATGTAATTATTCCATGGTCCAGCAGAGGGCGCTGTGAGCACAACATTGGCCTTATATTATATTTTGCTTGGAAACACAAGTAAGCTAGACCTTGAAATGTGGTGTATGGATGTATTTTGGGATAGCTGTTAGCTGTGTGTGTGGCAAGGGACAATATCCACATTTCTCTGAAGAAAATATCATGTTACATAATATTTTGTTCAAACTTAATTTTCAGGAAAAGGGACTGTTCTAATTTAGAGTTGACAGTCAACTTGAGCTGCATATTTTAGGGTTGTCGGGGGAAGTCAGATTACCCAAGCAGCAATGTGGTGACATATAATCAGTTAAATAATTTTTTTTATATATATATTTATATATCAAATTAAAATGTTGCTGCACACTGCACGATGCACAGAACTCATGAAAAAATCTGGGTCATGCTAACTTTTCCTCCTTGGCCGCACATCTCCAGCTGTTACAGATAATCGGCTATAGCCCAAACATCGGGTGAATAATCTCTACTCACGCAGGAATATTGAATCCAATGTACCATGAAGGCCGCTTTGTAATTGTCAGCCACACCAAAAGATGTTAAGTGAGGGAGGAAAGAGAGAGAGAGAGAGAAAGGGGAATTATATTCAACACCAGTGAGGGCGGAATGAAATGTTTGTACTGAATAGGGCAGAGTCAATCTTTTGTTATGCTGCAATAAGGGAATAATAACAGGCAACAATATGCTGCAAATTGTCTAGACAGCGGAGTCAGGCAGCAGTTACACTAATACATTCTCTGGATCCACATGTGTTGCAGCTTCAGTCACTACAACTCAAGGCCATTTCAAATGAATTTCCATATTTTGGTGTATTTTCATACCTACTCAAGTGCATTTTTGGAACTCAAACGCAATGTTTCTCAAAAACATAATCCAAATATGTGCAATATGAGCTTGTAATTAAACAACAGTGTTGCGGTTTTATGCATGGACTAAGACTGCCAGGTTTAAAAAGGATGTGCTGCTCTGTATTAAGGGACATTCGCCAGGGAACAAGTGGCTATTTCTGT